>NC_060156.1:7659878-7785135 GCF_021292245.1 Micropterus dolomieu | reverse complement strand
AATCTTTGGAGGGAGCTTAAAATTAGAGTTGCCAGGCGACAACCTCGGAACCTGAATGATTTGGAGGCTGTCTGCAGGGAGGAGTGGGCCAACATCCCTGCCGAAATGTGCACAAACCTTGTCACCAACTATAAAAACCGTTTGACATCTGTGCTGGCCAATAATGGCTTTTCTACAAAATATTAACATGCTGTTTGTCCAGGGGGTCAAATACTTGTTTTTCCTCATCAGATGGTTATCAATTTTTATAAATTCATATGATGTGATTTTCTGGAATTTTCTTTGGGATTCTGTCTTTCACTGTTAGAATGTACATATGATTAAAATTATAGATCGTTGCATTCTTTGTAAGTGGGCAAACCTGCAAAATCAGCAAGGGGTCAAATACTTATTTCCCCCACTGTACATGACAATACACAAATATGAAATTGATCTTAGTGTCATCTCTGTGTGCAGAGTATGCAGCTGCAGTGGTTAGCCTAGCTTAGCAGAAAGAGTGGGGTGGAAAAGCTAGCCTCATTCTTGATGATGATTTGTGGGTTTAGGGAGTTAACCTGCTGTAACTATTTTGTGACGACAAGAGGTTATCCATCTGCCTAATACTGAAGTTTGTCCGGCTACCAAACAGCTTGCCAGATATGGTTACAGTCCAGTTTGGTATTGATCTCACAGTTGCAATGGCACCTCACTGTGATGACTGCAGCAGGCTGTTGTTTGCTGACAGTAACAGAACGTCACTTAACCTAAAACCAAAAATTACCCTCTTTACATTTCTGTTTAGGCATGGATTGAAAAAAGAAGATACAGTGTGTTTATCAGAGATCTTTATACTTGTTAGCTGTAGCTGCTTCCAGTCCAACCAGGAACCTCCGCGTCTGAAAAGTGAAGCCAATGCGCAAGTGCCGTAAACTTTAGAAGCATTCTTTCTAACAGCCAGCAGGGGGCGACTCCACTGGTTACTAAAAGAAGCTCACTGAATTTTCTTTCCTCAGTAAACATTTTCCTAATGAGTTTATGGTCTCATTTGTTAGTTTCAAGTCTTCTGCATAATGTCGTCTATAAATAGTAGCTAGGTGAAGAGTATAAATTATGTTTTTAAGTTAACTTTAGTTAATTTAATAGAGAGCTGAATTCTGGACTAGCTTGAATAAATGTTCTCTGAATTGTTGGATGTACACTATATAGCTACTGGGGTTTTCAGATCATATCCTGAAGCTAATGTGGTGTCTCTACATGTACTGGAAAGTATAATTTGATGTTAGCCAGTCACACTTTTTTTTCCCTCTGGCTGATTTGTTTCAAAATTAAAACCCTGTTAGTTTTAGTATGTAGTGGTGAATTAGATACAGTTATGGTTAGATGTAAGACAAAAAGTTAATTGTTTAGATATATGCAACTTCAGAATAAAGTTGTGCAATAGCAATATCAAGCTCAAGGGGAGGATGTGCTTTGCACAGTGGTTAAGACTAATTAGGAATATTACATTCTTCATTATTTTAGATGTGGGAAAATATTTATTTGCTTCTCCCTGAATTATTTCCTTGTAGTTTCCTAATGAAGTTACTGTGCTGCAGGAAAAGTTGTACACTCGGCATGAAAACAGTGCAACTGCCATTTGTTAGAGTACAGTATGTGCTGTACCTTTGCTTTTATTTCCTCGAGACCCACTGTTGCAACAGTGCTGGTCTGGTTCTTGTTCTTCTTCTCCTCTTTCTGCGGCCTCAGCAGACGTTGTAGCCGGTGCTTGATCACCTGCTTTCACCCACAGCACAGCAGCAGGGTGGATGAAAGAGCAGAGGTGAGCGAGGGAGACAAGAGACCCAGCAGAGTGAAGAGTTTATTTACTGTGAAGTCTGCATTACAACCCCCCTCTGATTTTGCTTTACTCTTACATGTTTGGCAAGCAGCTGCTTAGAATAGGATATAGCTGAGGCAGGAGGTCATTTCATGACCAGTGTTAGCAGCATGTCTTCAGTACAGACCTGAGCGGATATTACTTTCTTCAGCCTGGAGTCCCCACCCATCCCTACCATGGACTGTTTGCCCTTCTGCCCTCCGGCAAGAGATACTGCAGCATACAGGGCAGAACTGCACATCTTATTTATTTATTTTTTTTTAGTTTGTCAGTTTTGTTAGTTGCTGTAGTATTTTTCAATTCCTTCGTGAGCTGGACGCAATGTCATTTAATTCTACAGTGCACTTGTCAATTTTATAGTCTGAATGACCATAAAGTTATATTGTCTCTTGAAATCAAATAAAACTCTTCAAATGCATAATAAGTGCATTATTTACACTGTAACATTTATCTGGGAACAACAGTCATGTGTTCTAACAAATATAACAACAATAAATAATTAAATACATTTTGGACAATTAAAATAAACAATCAAGGCACTAATGTGTTTTGTAAATAATTACTGTTGGTTGCAACAGATTTTCTTGCTGGAATCCAGTAGAACAATAGTGGTTAATTATTCCTAATTATGTCACAACTAGTTCTGATCTTTTGTTGTGTTGTGAAATGTGATTGGCTGATGTGTGTGGATTTGCACAGAGACTGTACCTCATAGATATAATCCAGTATTTCTAAGACTGTCAGGATGCTGGCTCCAATGAATAAGCCCATCTGTCCACCAATGTCACCTGTAAAAAGAATATTTAAGGAGAGGCACAATGGACATAATGCCAAAGTGGTTCCTGTTTGCTACTAATGGATCTTTCACTCCGCCGCAGCAAGTCCATTTAAATATTCAGAAAAGTGACAGAAATCTTACCTAATAAACCTGCAACATCGTAGGCTTTCTTTTGCTCAATTGTTTCATAGTTCAGCGCTTCAAAGAAGATATCTAAGACCAGAAAGTTGTCTCTGGAAAAGCAAGTGGAGTTTGAATGTCAAACAAAGTGAAAAACACTTGCGGCAAAATCACTACAAATCTAACACAATTTTAAAAAATACCATTCCAAGTCATCTTCATGCTCACTGTAAATTGTCATGATGGCGTTGTCAGGCCTACAGCGTTTTACACAGATCTAACCAGCGATTGTGAGATAATGAGGTGTTTCAGGGTTTAACTGAGATGAGCAGAATGAGCACTGACAGCATGCTCAGTCACTGCCACGTCTCTGATCTGTCTGGATTTAGAAAGTCTGATAATATTAAGTGTTGTGAGGCATCATGAGCTCTTTGGTTTATGTGTATTTACCTTCTCCCACATCCCTGACTATCAGGCACTGAGAGAAATTACAGTGTAAGCACATTAAAGTGTTGGATGGAACAACAATCTGTAAACTACACAAAAAAGGCATATTTTGTAATGAATTAATCTTCAGCAAACTTGCCAAGCTATATACTGCAGTTACTTATATAAGGGTAAATTGTAGAGTAGTTGTTCATGCTCAGGCAATTTTGCTATTCTCTGAGCTATTCTATAGCAGCGTTATTTTTTCCTGAGGGTGCTACTAGAGTAGAGGCCATGGTGTCTTTAAAGTCAGACAGGCTTATCTCCACGTTTTTTATTAATCGATCAATTTGCTACATATGAGATATCTTCTCTGCAAAGTTGACATTTTGGTCGTGCTACAAAAGTGTACAAAATTTAAAGATTTTATCCTCTAATTATCATTTTTGTTCATTTAATTTCACAACAATCTACTCATCTGATATTGTTTTATGTATAAATAGACATTTTGTAATGACCTCATGGTGCTTGACAATCTACAGACTTTGTAATTCAAATTAACCTAAAGACTAAATATAAAGTGATGCCTGCATGAAAATACAATTGATTTTTCTTTATATTTATGGTTGTCTATTAGTGATTGCAGACTGGAGGTCATACTTTATGGCCCTTTTTATTGAGCACCACATCACTGCTCATACGTGAGCTTGTTGAAAGTTCCTGTCGTACCTGATGTAGTCCTCTGACTTGTCGTATTTCCTGGAAAGATAGCGAGCAGAGCCCTTGCTGGGGATTTTGACCATGGAGAGCTCTTTACCGTAGCGTGTGAGATTACAGGGTGTCTCGCATGGACAGGTGTCCCCACTGTTCTTCTGTTGCTGAGCTGCAACACAATGGAAACAGTGGTTTAACGGATATCACTCTATCAGAAAAACAAAACAAGATACTACACATAATCTAGATGCAACAACAATCTACATCTGCGACAAAGGAAAAAGTGTGAAGGATAGGGAGTGTCCAATAAATAGTGTGTTTTTTGACCACTTAGGAAACAACACTGTATAAAGTGGTTAACTTGGTTGTCCATTTAGCATTCATTTGCATTATTCACATCACCAAAACAGTAAAACCAAAACAATCAGCTAAAACACACTAAAAGCTCTGTAGACAGTCAGGTGATAACTATGTGTTAGTGCATCACTATGAACAACCCATTTCACATTACACAGTTTTTTGATCCACTGTTAAAGTAAAAATATTGACTGCTGCAGCTTTAAAGTTGTCTGCTAATATACTTTATATTACCAATCAGAAATATTAATTTCTGATTGGTTGGCAGATGTACATTTAAACTGTCTAACAAATCAGAACACTTAATTATACATTACCTTACCTGTTAATTTCTCAATGGCCATAATGTATATCCCTTCTAATATGAACTACTAGGCGTTTTCTCTGTGTGGCTTCTTTTCTTTTTTCTTTTTTTTTTTACAGTTTGTTTTCAAAGGTGTAAATTTGTCTTTTTAATGAGGAGTGGATATTTTGTGCCAAAACTCATCATCATTAAATTATATTACTTTGAAATTACTAGTAGTTTGTGTTGCTCCCAGCTGTATGGGTAATTTTGAGGATGAACAGATTCCTTACAGTCTTCAAGTCCAGAATTAACAGTTAAAATCATTTAATGGATAAAATGTGCAACAAAATGTCAGGTCATGTCAGGTTTTCTGGACTTCTCTAGCATGGACCACATGATATTAACAGACCAATATTGTTCTGGATGTATTAACAAAATGATGTGTTAGACTGCAGCAATGGTGTTTACAGTGAGTAAACAGTAAGTTTTCAGTTACACCATTTGTTCAGAGTTTGTTCAAAACATTCCCATACTTACACCCAGTCAACATGCAGGCGTGAATTGTTCACACATATAACAAATAGATATTCACAATCTAACCTAACTCTAAAACAACACTACGTACACACAGGAGAGTAAATAGCTTTTCCTAATCTCTCTTTTCAAGTTGTAAATGAATTCAGTTCAGACAAAAACAGAAAGAGGGAGCATTAAAGGCACTAATTATAATTTGATGATTTATGACTTATTTTATAACTCTAACAATTAGGTTATGTGTATGCACGAGCACTGTGGCACATATTATTTGTCTGATATGGGAACAAAACACCTTTGCAATATAAATATATAAATCATATTCTAATTTATTACCTTTCATGGAGGGTGAATTTATTCACAGTATTTGATTCAGGAATGTGACCCACATGAATATGGCCCATTCTTGTAAGATATATCTAAGATTTCATTCAACCACATTGTGAATAGGGTTTGAATTCAGCAAAGAGAGACATAATTAAATTTCTGGCTTATTTGGCTGGGAAATGATAATTTTACTTAGATGTCTGCCATTACCACGAAAAAAGGATTTTTTTTTTACTGCAACCATAATGTCTTTGAAACCAAGGTGCCTTTGTTCAGTCACGATGTCTGCTGGACCAAAGTGAGGTCGGAGTCAAAGCTGAAGGGCTACGGAGGTGGGGGGCAGATATGCAGGAATGGAGCGTTGGTTTAATATTAACAGTTCAACAATGGAGGCAGCACAGCCATCAAGCTCTAAAGTGACTAAATCACAATGAGGAAAAGTCATTTCAAAATATCAAGTCTACCTCCAGGTATTTGTATTACAGAAAAAAAAATCCTTATCATATTTACTGATTGTGTTTCCATTTCCCTTTGGGGGAACCTATTGTAATGAGAAAAAGAAATGAAGGAAGATTGTTTCTTACCGAGTGCTTTGTCAACACAGTTGATTTTACTGGGAGGGCAGATATCTGCAGTTCCTGGAGAGGAGAACAGAAAATGAGTCTGATCAATCAGAAATAAAATGATCAGTGACCCGTGTCTGCTGCAATAAGGAACCGTGGCTATGAACAACACTCCACCACAGCTTATTATTCATCTCCAAATGAAGGCAGGCACACAGAGGATGACTTCCATCCACAGAGCCTGTGCCATCTTGGACGTCTGTCCTTGATTGCACTGAGAAATGGAGCATGCTGGCTTCACCCGTGGGGCATATTTAGAAAGTCTTTAAAAAGCCATCAATGAGTAACTTCGTCGGAGACAAACATATTGCCCGGGCCATTAATGACAGGTATTCATCAGCAGCACAATTAATTGACAGAGGTGTGTTTGTCTGTCTGTGAAATTTTCGTGAGCTTAATGTTTTGTGAAAGTCTTCTTCCCAGTCACTAAGAAATGTTAATTAATACACAGTGAAATAATGTCTGATGATCTGAGGAGTGAGTCCATTACACTGTCAACTGGTTTCCAAAGATATAGACTTTTTATCTTTCACTATGATCTATTGGTCATTTCCCCTCAAACAGAAAAAAACAACAACTTTAAATCATGTTGTATATTTTATTTTTTGATTTGGAGTGTGGAGGTAAGAGCTGTGCAGTGTCTCTGTGCTCAGCGACTATACTGTTCACACATGAAGAACAAGAGCAACTTAAAAGCTTTTTTTTTGGGGGGGGGGGGGGTTATCCAAATATAGAGATAGGCTGAAATACTGAAATATTCATCTTGAACCAAAGAATCTAGGAAAAACACAATTTTGCTTCTACGCCTCACAGTTCAGGAGCAAAAATATAAAATGCTTTATAAATAGCCATCTCAAAATCAAATCAGTTGTTCGACCAAATTTAAGGAATAGATAATAAAATATAAATATGTCACCAAAATCTACTTGGTGGAGGTAAAAACAAGAACAACATGAAAACAACAAGACAGAAACTATAAAACTAGACTGAAAAACCAGACTGTCAACAAATGTGGGCTTATGTAAACACGTGCTGATGACAATTTCCTGGCATTATAAGCAGACTGTAAACAGTTGCTGGATTATGTAAGTGAGTATGAGAAAGAAATGGATTGCAAACATTTCTGCTGTTCTCTTAAAAGCAGACTATTAGAACGAATACAAATCTGAGTGACACAAAACTGGCAAGATAGTAATGCTGCTGCTGTGGCTACAGAGGACTGCTGGAGAAAAAAAATGGATACAGTAAATTCTGCAAGGCACATTGATACAGTGCTGTGTTGTCACATTGAGGCTGTAAAAAGATTTCCAATTCAGTAGTTGGTCTCATGCTCCCTTGGCGAGCTTTTCGAACCAATTGCTCTCTGGAACCTTATGAAAGAATTTCAGCGAACTTAATATGCAATAATACATTTTATTCACTACTGATAAGTGCAGTGAAGCAATACAAGCTACCCGCTACCTGACGAAAGCCCTCTTCTATAGCTGGACTGGGCAAATGGCCTGGAAAAGCTTCTACATTTCTGATATAATAAATATCATATCCAATGTCATATATCATCACAGGAAGAAAAGTGGTTCTTGCTGCTCTCCAAACACCTCTGCTCTGTGAATAGTCCTTACTATCTATAAATTCAAAAGTTTCCCACTCTGTAGTGTCTCATTCATTTGAAAAGCTTGCTTGAAAGACTATTTCTATGAGAGGTGCAGTTTCTCCTGACAGCTGATTGGTTAGGGCTTTTTATAGGTTTGGATCTGATACCTCAAGATGCAGTAACCAGTTTGATAGCGGACACAAGAGCCACCTTAGCCAGTTTCCCTAAAATCATGAGCTCATAGGTTATTGTAACTCAGTCCTGATGTTGTAGTGAGAAAGGTCACCCTGCAGAGCACGCAAACTGATTAGAAATGTGTCCGCGTCATAGCTTGTCGAGATCAAATGATTAGCTTTGATTTCTCTCTCTACAGATTAGACCACCACTTTGGTCCGCCTGCAAATGGAAGTTTGAAATGTGTGACTGATGTGTAAATGTCCTAACTGAGCACCACAGCGTTTGTATTTTATATCCTAGTGAAGAAATTTCCTTTGTCAAAACTCCATAATACATCAGTTCAGTTACAGCAGTATGGGGTTAAATTAATTATTCAAATCAAATGTCTCATACTATGTCAACTACAATGTGTAAATACGGAAGCCACAGTGATTCCTGCATACGTTGTGAGTTCCTTAAACGTGGTCACCTCAAACACGCCCACTTATTAGACACATCAGTCACAACAGCTTGTGTTCAGTGACTTCAGCTCTTTGAATTCATGCACTAGGGCTGTGACGACACACACGGCGAGTACATTCACGCATTACATTGCGTTTGTCAGACTTACCTCTGCAACATATCCCCAAGCTGAACAGACAGACTGCGTAAATGGTTGAGCTACAGTGTGTCGAATGTCTAAATAGAAAGATTATCTACCTACAACAGTGTGTCTTTCCTGTGCTCTATTTGTGTATGTTTGATCATCTTTCTGCTCTGCTCATATCATCACATATCCATTTCCACTTCACCATGATTCAACCATAGGTCTATCTCTGATTTATTTTGTTTGTCGCTGCTTTGTTTCTTTCATGTTTATCAGAATCAGAAATACTTTATTGATCCCCGAAGGGAAATTCTTTTGTCACAATTGCACACTTGTCAAGGTAGATAGATAAAGAGTATATAAATATAAGAGTATAAATATAAAATATAAAGACAAATATAAAGGAGTGTGGGTATGTACAATATTTACATTATTAAGAATTATTATGGTGAACCAAAAAGTACTAGTGAATAAATAGCCAATGAGAATATTGCACATTAATTATTAAATAGGTAATATTGCTCAGAGAATACTGTAGATAATAAGGTATATTCATATAGATAATTAGTAAATAAATACTATGTTGCATTAACTAATGCTCCATGAACTGGGCCCCATTAAAGTGCTTCTTTTTCTATCTTAAATGTGTCTTAAATATAATTATAAAAATTATTTGTATGATTCATGAAACATGACGTTTTGTTTTGTGCGACATGAAAATCTTTGTAATCCGGAAATTTATTGCTTCAGGCAATCTGTAATTGTTAAATCATTGTTAAATTAATCCTATATATAGACAGGAATCCTAAGAGCTGCCTGCACATTATTGTTCGGACACCATACCATCTACCAGTGGAAACTAAACAACCAGGACCAATAACGATAATCAATCAAAATAATTAATAGAGGAGCACAACAGAACAATTTCCAAACAGCTAAGATGTATGAACAAGTAGATCCAAAAGTCATTGACTGCCAGCACTGAAGAGCATTCCACTCCAGATATCAAGCATCAAGGTCAGCCATGTGGCAGCTCAAATTATATCTCTGCTGCAATTATTCAAGTGGGCCAAAAATGATGACTTGTTTTGCACAATGGGTCATCCAATATCATGCAAATTCTGGGCTGGCTGTTTTTTCAATTACACTGGACCTAACAATTTTCAAAACAGAGAGAAATGCTTGAAAATACTAACTAACTACAACCAGTATGACTTTATTCATTCTTAGTTCCTGCTGTAACAGTGACTTGACATTAATCTGAGAGCATGAATTACTAAATAAACGTGAGGTAGGAGGTGATCTTACCAGGCATGTGTACCATCCTGCAGTTGCACACTCGCAAAACCTCGTTGGTCTCACAGAGCAAGCGACAGGCACTGATGCTGTATGTGTCGTATCCTGGGAACTTCTCTTTGCTGGTGGAACGGCAGTTCCCCCAGGGCTGGGGCAGGTAGGTCAGCTAAGCACACAGAGATTTATTAGACCTCGGACTGAACCACCAGGCGCGTGCGGTTGCAGGGAGAACAGTCGTCTGGTGGGGGATGGGGGGTGGGGGGGGAGAGTGTTGTGATGAAGAAGACCTACCCTCTGCTCCTGACAGGAAACAAAGGTCTGGAAGCCCGGAGAGACACCGAAGCCCAGCTGGTGGATGTAGGGAGGCTCGTCCTGACTGTGGATCTGAACTCGGATGCCGGCCTCCAGGGAAGTCTCATCTTCAGGATGAAACAGAGCGCAAGCACGGAGAGTTGCAAAGGGAGAGCACAAGGGAATTTCAGATGGCAGCCTCATCTGACAGCTTGGTTTCAGTTTGACGCTAACTGCAAACCATATTTCAGTCATGTTTAAAAAATAAGCCAGTGGGGATTAATATCATGTGACAACTACAATCCAAGCACAAATCTGAGGCAGTGTATTTTGTTCAAGAATTTCCTTTTACAAATCACATTTTCCAGGTTGCAGGAATGCAATCAAAAAATGCATTATTTACAGTACGTGACCCGGAGAAATGGATGCAGGTTATTTTTGATTTAAAGCTCTGCAGAGGTTTCTCTGCAGCAGAGGATGGGATTACACTGGAGAAATAGTTTTGAGGCTTACTTGTCTCTCTCCAGATGGGCAGATACTCATCCTGCTGGATATCCAACATGATCTCCAGCCCATTTCCCATTCCGCCCTGCTTGGTTTTCCTGGATGTGGTCTTGTTACCATTAAAAGTGTAGCATTTCCCATATCTGGTGTAAACCTGTAAGAGGACAGATTCATATCATGAACATCAATATAAACATGGCTGTAACAAGATCATACTAGCAGTGCATTCCAATGAAGGCACAGATATGGAAGAAATAAATAAATAAATAAACAAACAAGCTGTGTGTCAGCTTGGGCAAGTTACTGAATATTACCCACAAACCTCTGGATGCAGGTTGCTGGCTCAGACCCTCATGGACTTTGATAAGCCGCAGGCCTATTTGAATGAATTCCCAACACCCACCACACAATCCCTGCACAATGCTGCTCAGTAGTACTACCATCCCACTGAAATATCAGAAGGCATAACAGATTCTTTAATCTTCCTTCAAAAGAAAACAAAAGACAATAAGAGAGAGGCCGCTTAAAATGAGCTATCACGTCACCACCTATCAGTGGAGCTGTCTCTGTGGGGGACACATCATCTCTTTGTTTATGCTACTCATCTAAACTGCTGCACTGCAGAAAATATCCATCTTACAAGTCACTCCTGTGAGTTTCAAAGGGACAATCTGTGCTCCACATGTGAACAAAAGGCTACTGTGGGCCCCCCACTAAAATCCAAAACACAGCATGGGATCCTGCCATCACTCCCCAATGTAAGTTTTTAATATGTTTTGATCCTGATTAAGGTTTGATTACATCTGTAATATGTTTTGAAAAACACAACATAACATGTTTATTTTAAATTATTCAACTGACTGCTCGCTAAACGCCTTCTCCAAGAAATGATAGTCCAATCATAACTTGGCTGGCCTGTCAAGCTTTGGATTTCTCCGCATGTCAAAGCAATGTGCACAGGGCTGTAGTGATAGCATTTACACTGTGTCAGGGATAGTGTGTCTTTTTAGCCTTTCAAAAAGAGCAAAAGTGCATGGAATGGATTAAGTGGTGTGTTTATCAGCTTAAATGTAAACCAAAACGGCCGCATATCTGGCTAGCTTTTACCTACAGTAGTAAATGAGCGTTATACCTCCAAGACAGAGAAGCACATAATTAACTAACTTCATTAGATTGTAGTGTTAAAGATCTGAGTTTAGGCTAACATTAGTGGCTCTGTCTGTCTTACTGAATTAAGAGATGTTTGCACTCCAGCCAGTAAGTGTTACGTTTTACTTTTTCTATCACAATAGGGTCATGACACAATCAAATAACAGTGTTATATTGATGTGTTATATTATTAAATTTTTTGTAATCATAATTATAATACATGCTAGCTTTAGCCTCAGTCTTTTAGCGTGATATCATGTCATCAAGTGAATATTTTAAGACCTCCTTTACATCATTTAAAACAAGTTAGCTTGAAACATCAAAAAGCCACAGACAGCGTTTCCAACTGACCAGTTAATGTTAACTTGATTAGCTAGTTAGCTACAGCTGACAAAATCTGCTAGCGACAGTTGTCATTTCAGTTGGCAAAATTGACGGTTGCTTGCTAGAAATGAAAGGGCCTGCTTTTTAAGGTAGGTAGGTAGATTTATTTTGTCACAATATAACAGGTTATGTAGTGACATTGAGAGTGTAACTGCTTTCTGCTACATAGCAGACAATAAACATTAAAATATATGCAACTATAAAAATGGTAGAAGAAATAAACTGTTTCTCACAAACCAAAAAGGACAGGAGCAGACTACAACGGACAGTCAGGACTACAGAAAAAAATCATTGGTGCCAATTTGCCCTCCATTCAGGACTTTTTCCAGAGTCAGGAAACGGGCATGAAACATCACTGCAGATCCATCTCACCCGACACAACCTGTTCCAGCTTCTCCCCTCTGGTAGGCGGTACATAGCACTGTACGCCAAAACCAACAGACTCAGGAACACTTTCTTCCCACAAGCCATCACTCTGATGAACAGCTGACTCTGACTCACAGTGTCAGGAACAATTCCTGTGCAATAACCCAGTAACTCTGCCTCTATTCAGCCACCTGTTTACTGGCTACCTCTTATCATTTATTTATTCATCATTCTCTGTTTCAGAGCTGTTCTTACTGTTCATATTGTATACTGTATATTGTATACTGTATACCAAATCCATCTACCTCATGTACATAACACCACACTCATCACACTGTGTACATGTATGGTAAGCACATTGTTAGAATGTGCTTACCTATACCTATATGTTTTCTTGCTTGTATTGTTGTCTTTTGGGTGTTGTTGTCTTTGCACTTGTTGAAGCACTTTGTAACTTGTTTTTGAAAAGTGCTCTACAAATAAAGATTATTATTATTATTATTATTATTATTATTATTATTGTGAGCATTGTACAATCCAGAGTCTAATATCTAGTATGTGTACACATACCTGGCAAATAAAGCTGATTCTGAAATCAGATGTCATTATTATTATTCTTCAGGTGTCTTCAGTGAAAATGCTAAAACAAGTAAGATTGCAAAAGAAAAAAGTCACTACATTTGCACAGGTTTTAGATGTTTTTAAGGAAAACAGGCTTTTGAGAATGTAATGGTGATGAATTTAAACAGCACCACAAGTTGTGAGCTGTGCTGTTCTGTGAGTACAGCACCATCTCCTCTAAATTATACATTTGTAATACATAATACGTCTTCCCGAGATGCAAAAAAAAGTAATCTATTGGATTCATTTTATTCCAGACTTCAAATAAAAGAATACAGGGACGAAAGTATTAAAGCTAAGGAAATCACAAGGCAGGAGAGGTCAACCAACAAGTCGCTGGAGAAATGACAGTGAAATAACAATCGAGCTGAATAGACGGCAGACATTTCATTAAAGAGACACTGTGACGGTCCAGCACTCTACAAAACATTGACGTCTGTGTTCTGACTTTGATATCAGCTTGATCCACCTAATGAGTGCTATGATGTCTAAATAAGGGATGCTGGTGGAACAACACAAGCTCTCATTTACAGACCACAGGGTGTATTCACATCTGAGATGGCTGAAGAACAAATCAAAGCCACCGTTGTGGGGTTCAGTCAAGTAATTCCTTGTAACAGTGGGCAATTTGGCAATATCCACATCAGTGATTAGAGCAAGAAATGAGTACAGTTTACAAAAGCTTGGTATTTAGAAGGCCAGCTGTATTTTATGCAATAGGCCTCGGTGCTTTTGATCTGGGTGTGTGTGCATGCATTACAAACAGTAACCTTCAAAGTGAGTCTTAGTTTACAATTACAGATCTCAGTTCAGGCTCTGATGTGGCGCAAAGAGGTCTTCATGGTGAAAAAGTTGCTCAGTTTGTTCTGATAGCCTCTTTACATTTTTGTTTGTAAATTGCAACATCTTTCCAGCCAGTGTGATTAGGAAATAGGAGGTGGCAGAGTGGGGGCCCGGGCGCGGTGAGAAGTATTCAAGTGTGACTTTTGACTGACATGTGCTATTAGGTTGAAATGGTTTAATCTCTATTTGGCTGGTGCGGAGCAGTTGAGGAGGTAAGCTGCACTTATCATTGATCCTCCCCCCCGTTCATTGACACACTTAAGCCTCAGCAGGCAGACTTTATCTGATGGAGCAGGCAACAGAGGCAAAGGAGGATTTCACTTTAGAAATCCTCAAAACACCCCGACCAAGTGCCTGGGTTCCGCTCTAAAACTTTGGGCTCTGGAGGACGGCGGTGTGTTCACAAATGATGTCCCCAGAGAGTACGGCGAAGTTTTCCCATCATCTCACCCAGGAAATGGTTGTTGGCAAAGCTTCCACTGGTTTATTTCTCTGCCTCTGAACCCCCACTACTCCTCTCTTTCTGCATCTGCAACATGATTGATGGAGCATTTTTCTCTTGTTACATCTTGCACCAAATTTAGCAAAGGTAACCGGGCTGACTTGGGCAATTCCCAAGTGGGGACTTGGCACTGCTGTTGACAAGCTGAAACAGAGCAGCAGCATGGCAGTTACAAACCAAATGAAAAGACGTTTTGTACCCCTCTGAGTAACTCAAATTGTTTACAAGTGCTAATTATTGCAGCACTTAATGTAGCATTGTTGACTTGTCATTTGGAGGTCTAAAACAATGTCGTTCCAATTAACTGTTGTTTGGTTGGTAATGGAAAAAAGATCAAAACATGTATTTTAGTTCTGTATTATTCCATGAGTTAGGTCTGAACACATAGACTCCTTCACAAACCTGAAACTTTCTTTAATGGATAACACTTAAAACTAGGGTAGGAAATTGATTACAGAAGCACATTTTGTTATATTTGTTGAAATTCTCTTTTACAATCTGCCTACCTGCGTACTTTGCCCATGCACTCACTCTCTGTATGAACATGTTTTGGGGCTGTGGCTTTGAAGGGAGACCTGAAGGGAGGAAGTAAATTTTTATTGATTGGACACTTTCAAAATATAGCTGTCTCTTGCTAGTTCTCCAACATTGCCTACCCTAGAAATTATATTTACTTCATATTATATGTTCTGGTCCCATGTTCTTCTGTTATGTATGTACTATGTTTAAATATTATTATTATTTTGTTTCTCCATTTTGTAATTCTCCAATTCAAGGCTTGACTGGGAAAAGTGGGAAACTGGCCCGGGGCCTAAAGACCTCAGGGGTCCCAAAGCCTCCTGCTTCACCATGTAACAATTACATAACATGTAATTGCTTATTTGTTTAGTAAACTGAAAATGAGAGGGGAATAATAAATATTCTTATCTTTTCAATGGATCACATGACTTCCTGATAGGAAATCATAGGACGTCATGTGATAGAGGGATTAGAGGGATCCCACGTCAAAACACCTTTATCAGTTGATGTTATGCTTACATTGTGCATATTCCTAAATAAATGTGTGTTTAAAATAATCCCAAACTAATTCACACAGCAAACCTAGAGAAGGACGGTATTTCAGAATAAGAACAGTGGCAGGTTTCTGAGTCTCTGGGCAAAACATACATCCAATGTACATGTAGAGCACTTACATACATACATAATCCAAAGAGAGTGGGAGGAGTCGGAGCGCTATTTTACCCCGGGCCCTTTTCCTTGTTAATCCAGCAGTACTACTGGATGTCTGTCCATCCTGGAAGAGAGACCCCCCCCCCCCGCCCAAGTTAAAGGTTTTGGATGGAGGTGTTCACAGTTGTATCATTAATAAAATTGGCTCAACTTGACTAGACAATGAACATATACATGTATTATACATGCCCTTATCTACTGTAGGGCAGACGTACTTCATTTCACTACAGCAAGTACTGCTAGTAGACATGATGCTAGCTCACCAATTATAATGTAATTGTCACTGAAATGTCAATTCATTATGTGTCTTTTGCCAGCGTGTTTGCTTCCAAAGTGCCTTGTTTCATTCTCCCTTTGCTAAATGCATTAAGAGACCAACCCCTTACCATGTAATTCATAAGCCCTAGTGGGGTAAACCCTTTAACACCCTCTTTATGACCATGATCTGACAGTCCCATGGCACTTTTCCTTTTAAATAACCTGCAGGAATCACTTCAGTGCTTCTCCGGAGGACATCCATTTCCAGGCAGGCTGCGTGTCATCGGGTAGCTCTCAGAGTATGAGGAAGGAGGATTTGAATTCATTTACGGAGGGTGGTAGAATATGCCACAGCACTGATTGGCAGTTGAAAACCATTAAGGCTGGCTCATGCAGGTTTAAGGTTGAGACAGAGCGTTCCTTGATTTAATGGCTTCATTACAGCCTCCCGCCAGAAAGACTCGATTGACAATGTAACATGAACTGAATATTTACATGGTATCTCTGGATGTTTTCTCAGATCCAGTGGTGTATGTGACAAGGCTTCCAGTCAATGCACTACACTGCAAAAAGCTCTCTCTCTTGTTTGCTCTGTTATCAACTTCTTGATAACAGAAATAAATAGACGATGAGGTGATCCAACCGTCAAAAGCTCAGTTTGCTTCAATCGTTTTCTAAACTCTAGTGAAGAGATTATTCTGTCTTGTTTCAAGTTAGTCCTGTATGCATTTTCCTAGTATAAGGTACAGTGCTCACTGGTAGGTATGTTTCGTTTTAAGAAAAATGTAATACGAGACAAAATTACTAGTTATGACACACACACACAGGGAAGGAAAATGGCCCAAATGTTATTTCTACACAAACCATTTGCACAAGGTAGCTGTGTGACAGAAAGCATGTACTGCTTTCCTGCCAGAAAGACAATGAATTAAAAAGTCTTAATATTTGACTATATTCACACTGCAGCTAAAAATCTCTCTAATTTTTCTAATTTTTCTTCCCTCACACAGATGTGCTGATGCTTTCTAAGTGTCATACAGCAAAAAGCAACACAGAAGCTCATTTTCAGTTCAGTTCTAATCTGGACAACATGGACAGGTGATACATGCAGTTTGTATTGTGATGCTCAAACGCCCCTGTTAAACAACCAAACAAATAAATAAATAAGCATTGCCATGACAATGCATAAATCTTACATAATGCATCTGAGACAGTGTCATCATTTTTGCCGGCCCTGCACTGGAGGACAAAAGGACATACTGCAACAATGGGAAGCCAAATAACTGCCTCGAAAAGTACTTAGGGAGATGCATCAGTTCAGTCAAAACAGTTGTTGCCAACAAGATTTACATAAAGGTACATACAAAAAGGGATGCGATGTCTTGATATTCCTTAAACAGAGAAACAGAAAGAATGTGAGGAGTGAGTTTTCGAAAAAGATATACAAAATGTACAGCGTGAGCATAGCCTTCAAGTGCAGGGCACAAAATCAGGAACTATATTTATGCTGCATTTCTTGCTTTTACACTTGTGCTCAATACTCACATTTGTGTCACTCTTACAAGTGAGTCAGTGCAGACAGAGATTTTTCACTACCACACTCTGGGTGTGCAAATAGCTCAAAAAAGAAAAAGAACATTAAACAACATTAAACTGCATGTTGTTACTACTGTTAAAAAACAAAAAAGGGGTAGAAGACAAAATATGGTCTCCAAATCTTTATCACTGGTTTTTAGGTATACAGTTCTGTTGCTGACAAAAATGAGAAAGGAAAAGGGAACACATGAAAAAATAATCATTTGGATCAGTGGGTTCCCTCGACAGACTGTGTTGCAAAAAAAAAAAAAGATTTCTATGAGTTACAAGTTTTTTTGGGTACACTTGCACAATTCAATATAAAAGCATTGGAAAATTGGCTCTCTGATCTTCAGCCAACAACAACACCCATCTCAAGCCTCAAAAATGACCATACAGTTGGAAAAAACCATGACACAGTGACAACAAAAACTGATTTATGAGAGTTCATCAAGATATGAAGCATTACAGTGCCATTGCATACCATTAGATTTTACGTAAGCAACTAATGAACTGCTAACACGGTATTTTCTTAATTAATCCAAAACACAAAAATTCCTGCTGTTGGACATAGCATCCCTCTACTGTGACAAAACCTTAGGGAGCATTTAGAAATCATGAACAAGGCTAAGAGCAAGGCTGCAGAGATTCAAAAAAAAATAAATATTGTTTTTAGCGCAAGATAAGGAAAGAAAAATGACACAAAGCCTAAACAGTGCGGACTGGAATGTGAGACACCCATGTTTTGCACTATTAACCTCCATCTCAATGTTGGCCTCTAAACACAGCTCCAGGGACGCAGCTTTGTATTGCCATTCAAAAACATTGCATTTATTGTGTATCAATTCCAACCTTCATTACACAACCGAGTGCAGAGATCTCAAAGGCAGTTTAATACAGTCCTTCAAGTGAGGTAAATACTATGAAATCAGCAGACTGTCATCGCGGTTGGTCTTACTTGCTGTTGTGCAGAATAATATGTTTCATAAGTGTGGTAATTTCCTCAAATTGTCATAAGAAATGTAAATGAATGCTGGATATAATGGGTGTTCCCAGCAGACCTTCTGATTAATAATAAGAAAAGAAAATGTAACCTTTTTTAAATTAAATTTTGCACTGATCCGCTGTGTTCATGATCAAACACTGAGGTAGGTTTACGCTACAAGGTGGTGAACTAAAGTCACAGCATGTCTGTACATTTTGCTCTCCCGTTTGGTTAAGTACCATACATTAAAATGATGAACTTTGATGTGAACTCGCAGGGCTTGTCTCAGTCATTAGAGTGGGAGTTCTGACTCATCTCTTCTCTGCCTTTGCTGCCCTCTTTCTGGTTTCCTCCGACAGAGCATCACAAATAAGTGGAGCACCAAAGCCAGAGCACTGCACTCAGCAAACCTCTCTCTCTCTTCAAATGTTAGTATTCCCAATTTTTTCCTTCTGTCCTGTTTCCACCCCATGCTGTTATTCCCCGCATATCCGAGCATACTCAGCTAATGGAGCCGTGAGAGATGCTCTTGAAAAAGAGGTTGAAAATGGACAGGCTCTCCAGCACAATACAGTAACTCACAAATAGAATAGTCCAGTACGTTTGGCACTCTCAGAGATATGAAAGCTTCCTTTGAGTACAGTCTGCACTAACATCACGGCCATGGGCCCATAAAGGTGCTGTTTTATAAATGTGATTAGACACTACTGTCATAATGGGGATAATTCATTTGGATCACCACAGTGAGCCAGGTCCCTAATCAGTCTTTATGCGTAATTGAGATGAATCATTTCCTGCGGCTAGAGCTTGCGCATGGGACCAACCAAAATGAGTAATTCTTGACCTTAAAAGTCGAACAGAACAGTGCCTATTAATTGTACTCCATATGGTACAATACTCATTATCCATTTATCTATATCAAACTGGTCGGTGATTTTCATGTCAAAGTATCTTTATCCTTGATAATAGCAAAAACTACTTTAACAATATAAAAATGTATAATGCCTGGCATGTTCGAGGGGTCCTGTCAAACTCTGGGTCATCTGAGTCATTCAGAATCCTCCCCATCAAACCCGAATAGCGCCTCTGCTGAAGCTATGGTTATTTTTTAGCCTATGGTGGTTTAGGAACAATTTCAGGCTATTTATTCCACACCAGTGCTTGAGGTCATGGCTCAGAAGAGAGGAGTACAGTACAGTCATGCTGAATGTATGAGCTAATGGGTCTCTCAAGATAGCAAAGGAGCATATTGCCCACTATACATGAGCCAAGTATGCTTTACTTTTCCACTTCACCTCATTTTGTCATTCTGTACAGTAGACACAGATGAAGCTGAGGAGGAACCTGCCCTGGGCACTGCACCGGCAAACAGTCCCGCCTTAGGCATTTGTCTAACTGTCGACTTTATTTTCTGCAGTCATTTAGATATTCAGGTTTAATTAAGTTACCTCTGTCATTAACACAGGATTTCATTTCCAAAGCTCTCAATCTCGTACCACTCTCTGCTTCTCTCAGACTGTTCTGGCACCCGCTCCAAAACACAAACGCTCCCACCCAACTTCAACAGAAGAAATGCCGTCACAGTTCCTTGGCCAAACTTTTATTTAGTATTCTTCATAACCAAGACACCTGCTTGGTTGTTTTTCTTTTCCAGGGAACTCTGGGGAAATGATATCTGTTGGATTGGAGCCACATGTTAGGGTTGATGAAACTAGGAGGAAAAGCAGAATCTACTATCTCTTGACATGACTCATCAAAATAAAATATGGTGTCCCTTCAGGGAAATGAGAGAGGTACAGATGCAAATAAATATCAGCTGCAAGCCCTTGTCATTTTGTGACAAGTTATTCATAACTGAGCACATGTATCAACATAAAGAAATGCGTGTGATTGCAAGTATTTTATAAAATGCAGCTGGTGCATGAGATAATAAGAAATGGCTTTTTCCTCCTTTGCTTCAGTGTAACCTGTTTACCGTCCTGGGACTCCTAATGACATGCAACACTTGCTTTATTCACAAGATGGTGCAATAAGTGCACTTACTTATCCACTTACTGACTCACTTATCCAAACCATCCCCTTTTGGTGAGCGCAACAGTGAAACAATATTTGCCTCTCAACCGTGTAACATTTATGAGGATGGGGATTCGTGTTTTTCATGCTACATAAATCATCCAAGTAAACAAGTCTGATTAGTGTTTTTGCTCAGGCGAAAGAGCTTGTTTTGAGTCAAAAGCAGATCTCACAGTCCATTAGACTAAGCTGGATCTAAAGCCAGAGCCCAAGGAAGTTTGGCAGACACAGGGATTTAAACTGCACACCTAAACATGCCCAGTTTAATTTGGCCTCTAATCACAGTCCCCTCAAATGGCTGAGTTAAAGAAGGAGATAATGCAGCAATGGCACAAAGGGCTGGCAGATCGAACAGGAATTGAAATTCTCAGACCACTGATCCTGTCCTTGACTGACTATGATCAAAGTCACAGTAAGAAACATTTTTACAGGACAAAATGACCGTATTTCTGCACAGGGTATCTGCAGGGTACTGATAGAGTTGATGATTAATTTCACTGATTACAATTCAGGTGGTGACATTTCTGGCATTTTAAACTCGCTTTCTGGTGCTTTTTCTATTCTGGAAAAAAAAAAACTCCACAAGCCCATTCAAGCACACACACACACCCCTGCAGCACTGGCGTACAGATGAGCGGCTGGCATTACTTTTCAGTTATGAAAGCTACACACACACACTTATTTTACTCTACAGCCTAATTATTCCAGTCTTTACCACAGTGACATATCACTACTTCACTAGACATTCTGTTGGATCTTACATGTCTCTCGCCTCTCTTTCTCTCTCTGTGCCTGAGGCTGATCCATCACTGTTGTTGCAACTCCCACTGTTCGCCAATGGAGGTCGATAAAGATTATAGATGATTTGATGCCCCTTTAATACCAGGTTATTAAGAATGAGAGCAGAGGACCACAGTAATCCCTGTCTGCACATCAAAGACAGGCCAGATATCTGGCCTGCTATTAGCCGAGTGGCTGGATGCCACCTGCCCAGATGTTTGGCATGTGGACTCCAGTTCTGCCAATTGGGGATCATGAGACCACAGGATGCCTTCCAGGAAGCAGCTGAACCTCCAAACCTCAAGGACAATTTTTTTCCCAAAAATTCTACATATTTTCTAAAATAATCTATCAATCCATATATTTGCCATATATGTATGCTATTCAATGTCCATTTAGAGGTTTTATTAAAAAAATCAGTTTCACACCTTGCTAACAAGGTGACTGTTTTTGCTCCAGAAACCTTTAGAAGTTGATGCCACAGCTGCCTCACTTTTAAATTTTCATTTTCTATGAACTTAACAGGTGCATTTGATATCCTGCATCAGAGGCCAAGAAGCTCAGTGTGGATTAGAAAGAGTTGATGTCGGGCTCTGTATATCCCACAGTCGTGACAATCGCAGGCCTGTTGCCTGGGCTCTGACTGTCAGTTAAAGAACTAGCTTGTGATAGGGCCTCAAAATACTGGAAGGCTTCCTGTGGTTACAGCCCTGACTGTCAATGTGCATTTGATCTCCTTGGAGTTTACACACACACTGAAGTTGTTTGTTGTTATTTACAGCCAAAGCCTCAGAGAGAGTCTGTGCTATTGTACACTCAGCTAAGGTGTTGTGGAGGTCGAGCTGATCGTTACATTATGTGTCCCATTATGAAACCACACCAACATAAACGCTACATTCAACTACACATTAACTGGTCACATGGCCATTTTGTCACATGACTGTCTTGTGACCTCATCAACTCTCATGTGACATATCTAATAGACAAAGACAGTAGTATAGTGTACTATATAGTGAGCTTGCCATTTTGTAGTGCTGTCCGAATGTATAGTGAGAATAATTATACCCTATATAGTCCACTCAAAGT
This sequence comes from Micropterus dolomieu, assembly GCF_021292245.1. Classification (NCBI taxonomy): domain Eukaryota; kingdom Metazoa; phylum Chordata; class Actinopteri; order Centrarchiformes; family Centrarchidae; genus Micropterus; species Micropterus dolomieu. Next base: position 7,762,815 of record NC_060156.1, on the reverse strand, counting down.
ATCCCAGAATGCATTTTGAAAAGTAGAGTACAACTGATGGTCACTAACCAAGCCCTGTATACCATCATGCATTGCGCTGATAGAAAACACACTCCACCAACTGACTGTCTGACGGCAATGAAATTAACAGTGCCAAAATAATGATCGGAGTAGTGTCCGAAAGTGCTGTGTTCGTTGTGCGCGTGAGCTCACTATATAGTCCTCTACATACAACTCACTATATAGGGGGTAGGGTGTAGTGAATGAGTGGAGCCAAAGTTAAAACTGCTGGATGGAGAGTCATGACATTTTTTACAGACTTAACATGATGACCTTTCTGCTCAAACCATCCTCAGACAAATAAACTATGTAACACTACGCACATCTCTTTACACCTTAATGCTCGACACGATTAAACCTTCTGTTTAAGGTTGCCAATGTAAAGTATAAAAATAGTTTAAGACCTCATATAAACAGTAATTACAGTCACCAGCTACTGGATTCATTTACACTGTGATTAACCTTCACTGTGAATCCCATTTTCTGTACATTTTAAAATTTGCAGAAACAGTTATATTGATTTTTTCCTTCCATTACAGATACTTAATTGTTTGTCAATATAAACATATAAATAATTTTATTTGTCATCTGTAATGCAGATGGTGGTATTTATACTGTATTTCTATCTATGAGACAAGACACTAATATATTTATTTTTCCCTCAATGTGTCACAGGTGAATATAGCTTCAACATTTATAATATGAAAATATCAAGCAACATGCATTTTTTAACACACATTTGTTCCGTGCGGATGAATCTGTGTCAAATCAATTTCAAAGGTGGTAACCTCCACTTTGACCTTTTCCCGAGCTGCTCAGATTGTGCCCGAGTTCCATTAATACAACTCAGAGCACTTTCATTGCATTTAACAGACACAAAGCCAACCTTGATGCTTCCAGCGACAAGCACTTTTTGCAGGCAGACGTGAGATGATATAATGCAAACGCTTTGCATATCTGCCAAATCTAGAAATCAGTGTATTTCAAATAATTATCAGATTGAATACTTGAATTTCAAGGCTTTAATAGATTTTAGGGTTATGAATGAGGCCATGCAGTTAATTTATCTCTTACATTTTTATATTAGATCATCAAGTATGCAAGATTATTTCCCTTACTACAAAGTCATATGCACCCTTCCACCACACACACACACAGACACACACAAAATCAGGTCCATTACCTGAAGGTGGGAAGCAGCTGCAGTGTGTTTCTCCTTGTATTCTGCCTTTAGAGCACTAAAAACGCATGACTTATTACAACAAACAACAAAGCTGCAAGAAGAATTGTGACTTCTGCAACTCTTCTCGAGATCTATAATTCAGTTTGACAGATGTCATAAACAGAGCATGTTTATTTTAGCCGTGCTGTGACAACAAGCTGCAAAATACACCTCTGAAGAGATCAGACAACGCCTTAACATCCTGCAGTCTGTGACTTCTGCACTGTGCATGACTTATCATTAGCGAGCGATGACACCATTGAGATGACTAAATTATGATTACAAAGCCCTTTTGAATCAGACTCTTCACTGTGATGAAAGAGGGAAGGCCCACCACAAGTCCTCACAAGGCTTTCTTAATGCGTGTCTTTACCCTCCAAAGAGTCTATAGACATTTTAAACATGAGCAGCCAACTGCAAGTGAATGACAGTAAGTGCAACAGAGGAGAGCAGGCCTTACTGCTTGCACTCAGACACCCCTCAGCATAATCACATTGGTTGTCATCATACCTTGAACAGTAAGTCAAAACTTCTTTTTTAAACTGACTCGGGCAACATGTCACTGACGAAAACAGTCAAAGTAGAATTTTTTTCCTGAAAGAAACAGAAAAAGAAGACCGTGTTGCAGTGAAATGAAATGATTATGGCCTTTGACTCGGTGGCTTTGACTCGGGGGATAAAATTCGGTTTACTGGATTGCAGCTCCATCAAACAGCGGCAAATAGAATGTTTCTAACTGATCGGCACAGCAGTCGATACATCAGCGTGTGCATTGGGATGAAGAAATCAATGTCAGTGCATTCCCACATCTCTTCCATCTCTGCCAGCAAGCCCTCATACACAGATGGAAAGCCATCAGCTGAACCTACCCAAAGGGGAAAGCATACACCCGATATTGATATTTGAAGGGTTGCCTTGGCGCCAAGAAAGGCCCTTGTAAAAGTCATGGTAAAGGATTACCCAAGCAAGCATGTACTCCTTCAGCGCAGCTGAGAACACTAGTTTCCACCCTTGGTACCATTTTGAAGGGTCATTTTTAAACACAGCGAGGGATGAAGCAAACAACAAGAGGAGCTAGGAGGGACCATCCATCACTCTACATTGGCTCTACTCTGCTGTTTGTTGAGCGGGAGATAAAGTTGGCCTTATCTTCAATTAAGCTCAATCAAACATTGTTAAGGGCCAATCTCTAATGCTGAACAAAAACAAAGATCAATAACAAAGTTTAACCGGTTAAATTGACTGACAGATAATTGTAACTTTCTTATGTTGCAATGTTATAATAGCCATAATGTCATTAAGGATACATAATGTCAACTTGTTGTATACAGTTAAATATTTAATATTTGCTTTCACTAAAGTCAGATGTGATCATTTCTACATGTCTAATATTACATGTCTTTGATTAATCCAGGTAAGACTGAGACAGAAGGTGAGATTCTAAAGTGATTCACTCTGAGAGCAGAATATCTGCTGTATTTGTCAGCTGAGAGGTTTTTGTTGAGGTTTCAGGGTTGTTGCATGCAGCTGAGCAGATAAGATTGATGTGCCACTGCTCTGCCAAACAGACAAAATAATTAAAGTCATGCAACCATGGTCTCTACCACTACTGAGGCACATGTAGCCACGTTCTTCTTCTCAGGTTATTCTAAAATTGACAGCCTGTTATATGTTGGGATACATATCTGTCTCAACATTTATTACCAAATATCTCCAAACCTTAAAGTACATGTGAACCCAGGAGGTTTTAGATTTCACACTTCTTTCCAATACAAAAATCTACAAAACCAGAATCAATATAATACGGTAACACTGTGTTACTAAAGGGGAACATGGTAAGACAGGAAATTACTGATTGGAATCACTAGTTGTAATTGTGATGTAAAACAAAGCTCATATTAAATCCTTGTGTTGTAAACACTGCCAGCAAATGTTTTTCATCCAGAGGAAATGACAAACATGACACACACACACAACGCAGACAACAGTGCAATCTTTCCTGAACTTTTACCACGCCGATATAATGCAGATATTGTAGAAATAAATAATAATATACAAAAATCTTGACATTAACACTAATCCTGCATTATTTTTATTTTTTGGCCACTTGGGGGCAGCACAGCAAGCTGTAAACACATTAGGTGCGTTCGAGATGAATGCGGATGACTTTCTCCGACTACATGCGACTGCAGGGGCGGGGAATAAAAACGGCGCCGTCAAGTTGGACACAATCTACCTGCGTGAGTTTACTGTGAGCTGAGATCAATGACCACACTTTTGCCTGGTCTCATGGCATTTTTCTTTGCAAATGCCACGAGTCCAGGCAAAAGTTTGGTTCCAACTTTGTGCAGCCAGAGAAAAGCAACTGCGGCCGCCAGAATAATGTCATGTGACATGGTGACGTTTTGCAGCGCCAGCGAAAGTCTGACATAATTTCTAACCAGCATGCCTTATGATAAGTCCAGCATGCATCACGTTAAGTCAGCGCTGTGCAGTGCCGCATGAGGTCAAATTAATATCTGTCTCTTTAGCTATGTTCACCAGCTGGTCGCTATCTTTCTATGGTTTGGTGCAAATTAGTTAATGTACAGTCCGGTTGATTTGAGACTGCTGCTGGAAATGAGGTTCATGAGAGGAGGTGAAAATGAAGATACAAGGTGGCACAAAAATGGCTACATACAGAACATGCATGAATGTTAGCACTCAGCGAGAGATTTTGCAACACGTTCAATTGCAGCTTTTACGGTTGTTGATGTGTCGAGAACAAATACCATACTAATAATTTTACAATAATCTTCAGTGGAGGACTAAAAAGAGGGTGGTGCTAGAGGAGAAGCCATGGAGATTTAATGGTAATCTGCTAACTATTTTATGTGGAAATTTTGGCTTTGTGGTGGTAAGGGAAACACCACAAGTGATACAACTGTACCCCCAAAGACTATAACTACACACAAAGAAAGTATCTGGCTTTAGTTTTTAGTGGTCAATGGGAATTTTTACCTGATAGTGGAGCTACAGGAATGTGGCTCACCAAATTAATTTGAAATCATCCTTTGTGACCATAAATAAATTTACTACTTTAATCAAACTTTAGAAATCTGTACAACATCCATGTTTAATTTCCAATACAAGCGGGACAAATACCTAAAACAAAAACATGCAGTTTTATTCCTTGAAACAGGAAGTATTATTAATCATGCTCCACCACAGTCATGTTTCAGATACACACACAAACAAATACACACACACACACACACACACACACACACACACACACAGAAAAACAGCATCCGAATTTTTGTATATTTTCTGCAAACCAGTGTGCAATTTAGCCTAAGTCAAGGCTGCAGGTTTAGCATCTTAAAAATAGATTCACAGCAGTCTACCATGGTAGGACAGTAAATTACTGGTGCTTTTAAAAACTGCATGTAGTTGGTGAGTGATCATTTGTAGACACAGCAGAAAAACATAATGGCAGACTCATACTAGTGCAGGTCATGTTGAAGAGCAAGAAAAGTAGTTTTAAAACAGACGTCTACTGCATACCCTCTTAAAAAGGTTAATCTGACAAATGAGGTGATGACATTGAAATCTGATAATTAAGCAGCAAACAACACATTTTCACAGTGAAAAGCCCCTTGATAAAATTTCAAAGAAGAAAAAATAATGATAAGTGAACGTTCCCCATCCCTCTGCACTGCAACACATTTTCCTTATTTCTTGAGTTTAGTTTATTGTAACACATAAATCATCTCTGTATCATACCTGAGAACATCCACATGTTTGTTTTACCCATGAGCTGTGACCTCAATACACCAAACAGTCTTTACAGAAGACCAAACCATGGGTATTAACAGATAAATATGAGAAGTTGACCCTCCTGAAATCCACAGTTTAATTAATGCCAGGTCCCCTCTCTGTAATTTGAAGTCTCCTTTATTAGAAATTTTTAAAGTGCTTTCCCCGGAGATGCTCTGAGTCACAGGGAAATTGTGACAATATTTTTTTAATTTCCCAGGAGGTCCTTGCACAGCAACTATTTAACGATGGAGCAGCTTTGCTGAATTAAACTATAAGGTATGCTTTTTCCCCCCTTTTGTCATTATGACTGCTCCTAGCATGTACTATTCTGCCTAGTTGCATGGTCCTCTCTTATTCAAAGCTGTGTACTACTTACTTTCCTTTTTCTTCCACTGTGACAGGCACTGTAGTGCTGCTGCAACAAACTACAATACCTCAACATAAACCTCTTGGAAATAACATAATCACACTAGCAACTAGAAAGCTAAGAGTTAAGAATAGACTTTTAGATAAAAACACTCTGAAATGCTGCATTTTGCAAACATGTAATTTGTAATATAGTTATAACGGTTAGTTTGCTGTCCATGTAGAGTGAACTAGATGTCTGCGTGTTGTTTATATGATAATGCTAATCCAACATATCTTTGTAGTAGCGTCCATGTTGATTCCACATTCCAACTAGAGCTCATGAACACAATCTGAAGTCGGAAGAACGACATCCGAGGAGCACGTGAATGCACCATGAGACGCTGGTTGCAATTCACAACACTCAGATGCCACTAAAACTTACACACTGAACCTTTAAAACACAATTTACATAAAACATTGAAAGAAAAAATATTTTAGTTTAGTCTTCTTGACATTATGAGATGGATGACACTAAATCACACAAAAATACAAACATTTTAGAAGTCATACCATAATGTCCAAGTTATTTCCATTGTTGTCCTTGATGTGAAGACAGCAAAGACACAACAGTCCTGGATTTTGTTGCTCCACTTAAATCCAATATTCAGTTTGTGTTAAGTCTTATCCTGAGTTTAAAGTGTGTTACTAAATTCTTAAATCTTGAGAAATATTTTAAGGGCCTGATCATACCAATCATTTTTTCCCCCATTGTTGAGGTTAGGGTGCAAGTTTACTTCACAGCAAAATAAAGTTTTTTAATTGTTGGCTTTAAGAAAAATCTTACCTTGCCTTATCTTCCTTTATCTATTAAAGACTTACGGGTAATGAAGTGTAAGCAAGTGACTGTAGTATCACACACTGTGACATCTGTTGCCAGGTTAAAAATGCTATACATTGTGATTAACTGATAAAAAGCATATAAAGCATGTGATCTAGTTAAAAACAAATTCATTGTTGTCAATGAAAATGTGGTTTACAAGCTATTTGATAAAAGTGTAATAAATATGTTTAAGATATGTGCAGTTATAAATGTTGTATTTTGAAGACTTCTTTCTAGTAAAGAGAAAGTGGTATGTGAGGGGTAATACAGGTCATTCATTGATCTTCGTGGGCGGGTTCAGCGGTGCACAGAAAGAGAGAGTAAGAATGTATGAAAAGAGGGGAGCTTGACTACGAATGAACGCGATACAAAGTGTGTGAAGTTCATGCAAAGTAGTATGTAGTAAGTTGGTGTTTTAGACTGTCCATTCGACAGTCTTAGCACAGAATACCATCCTGCGTACGTTTTGTGGGAAGTTAGAGACATTTCTGCTCGACATGCATAGTACAGTTGTTCACGTGTGTATCATAGCTCGTTTGCCAACAGTGTTTTGTATTAGCATTCATTAGCAAAGTGAATGGACTCTTAGCCACTGTATAGCTAACTCAGCTGTATACTGTTGGCCTAGTTCACTGTTTTCAACATGAAAACCCTGAAGAGTTATCTGAAAGTTACAACTGCAAAGTCAAAGCTCAGAGTTCTTCAGAACAAGGGACACCGACCACTCCTGTTTGCCATCAGAGACCGAGACACTAGTACAGCTGCAGTGCGCGGGACAGACCACGCCATCTTTGGACACCTGCTTGCCCTTGTTTTGCTGGAGACCGGGAAAGACTGTTGAACTCTGGTATTCAAGAAAAGGGATATTCCAAAGAGACGGAATATAAATTTATTTTATTGTTTATGTTAAAATTGCCAAAGTAAATTGGGGATTTATTATTTCTAAACTAACCCTGGTGTGTTGCATTATTATTATTACTTTTACCAAAGGTATATGAACACATGAGTTAAATATTGGTGTTTTGATGAAAAGGTGGTACATTCATTTTATTGCAACATGCCAGTTACTCCAATGTAGGTTTAGTGTGACTTTACAGAGCTAATAGACGTTAGATAAACCTAGCCTAGTGATAGTGGTGTAAGTATTGGAACGGTAAGCCAAATTCCTTTTGTTTTTATTGTTCACTCAAGACATTTGGGTTTAAGATCAAAAGTTGAGTATGAAACAAGAGTTCAGATTTTTAGCTCTCATTTCATGGTATTCACATCTAGATGTGTTAAACAACTCAGGACATCATCATCATCATCATCCTTGCTTCAAACCTATAAAGACTGCATTTCCTGTTAAAAAGGATAAACCAACATGAAGACCAGAGAGCTGTCTATAGGAGAAAAGCAAGCCACTGTCAAGCTCAGAAAAGAAGGAAAATCGACCAGAGCCATTGGACAAACATTGGGCATAGCAAGCACAACAATTTGGAATGTCCTGAAAAAGAAAGAAACTACTGGTGTACTGAGCAACAGACGTCAAACAGGTCGGCCAAGGAAAACAACAGTAGCTGATGACAGAAATATCGTGAGAGCTGTGAAGAAAACCCCCAAAGAGACATCACCAACGACCTCCACAGTGCAGGGGTGAAGGTATCACAATCCACTGTTCGAAGAAGATTCAGAGAGCAGAAATATAGAGGCCACACCACAAGATGCAAACCACTCATCAGCAGGAAGAATCAGAAGGCCAGATTGAAATTTGCAAAGAAGTACAGAGATGAGCCACAAAAGCTCTGGAACACAATCTTATGGACTGATGAGACCAAGATTAATCTCTAGCAAAGTGATGGAAAGGCCAAAGTGTGGAGAAAGAAAGGAACTGCTTATGATCCGAAGCATACAAGCTCATCTGTGAAGCATGGTGGAGGTGATGTCATGGCTTGGCTGCTTCTGGAACAGGCTCATTAATATTTATTGATGATGTAACTGATGATGGTAGCAGCAGAATGAATTCAGAAGTGGACAGAAACATTTTGTCTGCCAATTTACAGAGAAATGCATTGAAACTAATGGGGAGGAAGTTTATCAAAGCACACTGCCAACAAAACAAAGGACTTCATCAGGGGAAAAAGTGAAAAGGTTTTAGACTGGCCAAGTCAATCACCTGACCTTAACCCAATAGAAAATGCATTTCACCTCCTTAAGAGGAGACTGAAGGAAGAAACACCCTAAAACAAACAAGAACTGAAAGAAGCTGCGGTAAAAGCCTGGAATAGCATCACAAATGAAGAATGCAACAGTTTGGTGATGTCAGTGGGTCGCAGGCTTGAGGCAGTTATTGCAAGCAAGGGTTATGCCACCAAATAGTATGTGTTATTTACTTTTTTTAAGATTATTTGTTCCATTACTTTTGCTCACCTATGAATGCTGTCATCTAATACAAACGCTGGTATGTCCTGAGTTGTTTAACACATCTAGATGTGAATACCAGGAAATAAAAATTTAAATTCTGAACTCTTGTCTCATACTCATCTTTTGATCTTAAAGCCAAATGTCTTCAGTGAACAACAAAAACAAAGGAATTTGCCTTACCGTTCCAATACTTTTGGAGGGGACTGTATATACTTGCGATATATATATATATATATATATATATATTTACTTAATGCAGTTTTGATTGAGAGGGAAATATCCAGTCATGCTAACATACCCAATGTTATTTGGTCATTTAGGCTAACACTATTAGCATAATGTTTGAGGTACATGAGGTATATTTTGTATTTTTGTGAAATGTAAATACTCCCAACTAACATCTTTATTAAACAGCATGTCGATCAAGTGTCCATATCGATAAGTACCTCATACAGCCCCAATTCAAGTGTTAGTTGGATCAGTGCTTTCCAATCAATTTGGTACTCATGTCGTCATTTTCAATGGCAGCATAGTTATTTTGGGGCTTCTCAAGCAGTAAGGCTCAATGACCTTTTCATCAACACCAAAACAGAAATACAGTATGTGACTTACAGATGTTATTTCCTTTGTAACTACTATTAAAGCAGGCAATTGTTACAATGATTTAATTCCAAGGCACCTCAGATTGTACGGTAGTATGACCACAACTGTAATCAGTCTGCTCTCCACATTGAATCTGTTCCTCTGCTACGTTTTGATTTGGGTCAAAGCTGAGGAAGTCACTTCACACAAGAAGTTAGATCCAGAGGATAAGGTTCATTGAGGCCATATTTCCCCAATTCTGGACACTGTGACAGTGATCTTTAGCATCCAGTCTGAGGACACATCCATCAACTGTTCCTGTCTAGGAAGCCTGCTGCTGCACTTGGTCCCACTGAAAGTGATCCCCGACTAGTACAGTTTAACTGATGTCCTGTCAATATCACTCAAATATGAAATCAACTCTCTTTAGAGCTCGCAGATGCACGTTTTCACCACTTCCACTACAGGAACTCTGTCTGAGTCCGCTGGCGTCAAGCAATAAGAAAGAGCTCACATTTCCATTCTCAAATCTCCTCTACCACAGTCTGACTCTGCTTAAGAAGCTGTTCATCTTGTAGGATTTCATTTTATTTACCTCGTAGTGATGAGTTCAGTTTGGATGGTTCAGGTGCTCATTTCGAAAAGCACATACCTGAGTGTGAGGTTAAAACAGTCTTTCCACCCTTTTGCCACCTGAAGAAGCAGGTGAGGGGCAGGTCTGATCCACCGTCTGGACAAAGACTTTGAATCAATCTGTGATTCACAGACTGAACTGGATGGTTTCCATCACTTCACTGCGTTGTTCACAACAGAACCTATTGATGGAGGTGAATGATGCAGTGAGGCCCCAGAAAGCTGTGTACTCTTCTCATAAATGCTGCTGCTTAGTGGGTAATTGCGTTCATTTTCAAGGACCGTGGTCATGTTTTTGAAACATGTTCTTTTGCAGACAATTGGTATATCATCATTTGTCATACTGTTTCTACCACTTGGGGTGGCAGCAGCATGTCTATCATAACTTTGTGAATTAATCAACATTAGCATTTGGGCTCGTCGATGTGTTTACAGTTAGCTGTGGTGGTGTTACAAAGCCATCTATCTGGTAATCTATCTGAAGTGTGTGAGCTGTGTATTTGTTCTGGGGTATGAGTTTTATAACGAACAGGGTGAAGATTAGCCTCTCATTATTTAGTCATGTGTGGGATTTTCTTTCACCCCTACTCACCATTATAAAAACCATGTGTTATCTGTTTCAACGTTATCAACTTTTACTGTTTGTTTAACTTTTACTGAAGAATCCACAGATGTGTGCTGTGATAGTGTCCATTAAAAAAGCTTTTAAGCTCTAGAAAATGCTAGGATAAGGATAGAAATTATTTAGCTTTGCTGGACATTGACCATGCTATGGTTGGCTATTTTTTTTCCAGTTCAGCATCTGTGCTGGTGTGGCATACAGGACAGTGTCAACACATTGCAGAGTCAACACTCTATCAGGCCTTGTGGTTTTTGCTCCCCTGTGGGAGACTTTAAGCAGACAAAGCACTGTCTCCAGGTACAGCACTGGTCACTGCAATGGCATTTCCTTCACCCCACATGCTGTTTTTGAAGTTTCATCACATTTTGTATTCTTGAGATTTATGAAGTTTCTCCCTGAACATAGAAGTGTAGTCATCAGCCCTATCTAGTAGATACGGTTTTTGTTTGTGGCTTTGATGTTGGAGCTCTAATGAGAACATATTACTACATACCTGTTGGGGAGAAACACACTCAGCAAATCAGTAAGCTGCTAAGCAGCTGTTTGAAGTGCCCCTGCTCGTTCCCTTTGCTTTAGATTTTAAAGTGGAGAGATACTGTCTTCTAATGTGCTTGTAATATACTGCGTGTTCCTCATGATGACACAAATCAATAGATATACTAATCCTGGTGTATCCAGTGGGGCATTCCCTTATCCTGCTGGATTTTCACACACTAACTTAAAAATCCGTTGAGTGGTCTTTAGGGCAAGTTTCTTATTCCTGTCAGAAGCAAGAGGGATTATGTATGATACTTAAAGCTTCACCCACTTAGAGTTTAACTTTTTTCCACGAGGCAAAAAGAGAAACTAAAAACACACCAGTTTTACATTTGCTGACACTGTGGGACATGATGAACAAACCTTGAAAGCAGGAGTTGTGCAAAGATTGCCCCATCAAAGTGGCACATAAAATGCCTTCTGTTTTCTTTGTTTGTTGACATTTTCCAAACTCAGTGGTGAGGATGTCTTTGAATGTGAAAACTGTCCAATTGTGGTGCTGCAGTGGTGTTGGGGTTGTATTTCAACCATGCAGCTACACAATATTCATTGTCTAAACAGGTTAAAACAACAGCTGCAGCTGTGATATTTGCTGGCTGCTGTGCACTGGCGTTAAAATCGCATTTCGGCCGTTCACTAGCGAGCAGTCCCGGCACACCTGGCCAGTAACATGCTGCAGCCAATCACTGAGCTCAAAAAGGTTTAGAAGGCTGTGTCTACGTGCTGCCTGTTTAATTACTGTGTGCCAGCCAATGTGTGGGTGAGTTCTTGAAGTTAAAAAAAAAATAAAAAATATTATAACTTCTCTCTGACTTGCTACTATTTGCGTTATTGTGAGCAATCAGTGTTAATTTTCTTGTTCAATTAGCTAAAATGTGATCTAACATTTCCAGCACTAGCACTACTGGTGTGAGTATTATTGGTCAAGCACTGCTTTTAGGCAGACTAGTGATTAAACTTATAACAGAATATGTTTGACTTTAATCCACTTATGTGTTTGCTTCAGTGATCCTCTTACCAGATCTTATTCCACATTAAGGGTGTTTAGAGTTGACATGTTCGCGCCTGTTCCCTCCTTCCATCATCCACAACTCCAACGCTGCTGTTTGTTGCTATTTTAAGAGTATCCAAAGAGGATAAAACGAGGCACCTGACTGATGGTAAATTATTCCCCCCCCAATCCTTGAACTGTGCGTCAAAGCTTAGATTTATGACTCAACTCACATCTAAGAGAGCTTGATATCCGACATTGTCACAGAGTAAAGAGTTGGCGTGTAATTGAATTGAAAAGCACAAAGCCAGTGTTAGATCGCACTGGAAATTCCCAAAAGCGTGCAGATTTAAAACCAAGTCACGACCCTGGTAGCCATAAGTGCCATCCAAGTCAAATCCCAGCTGCTTGCATGTGCCTCTCTCTGTCACACGGAATCCAAACTCCCCCATCAATCGTGGCGGTGGGCGACACGATCCCTGACAACTTTTAGCATCAGTCTGGGGATTAGAGGCACAAGGTTTACGCTGGCCTTGCCAGAATCCAGGATAACATTTTTTGATTCAGCAATTTAAACTAATTTCAAGGCTGGCTCTGCAGCAATTTTCTGGATCAATGGAATGTCATAGCTCACTTGGTCACTAGCCCTCTTATCGCAGGTACCTAACACAGGGGGATGCTATGCTAATTGCCTGGTCTGAAGAGCTGGGGATCTTCATTTCCTGCATCTTAGCCTGACGGCCAGAACAATATGATTGATATGATTGATTATAGTTGTTACCTACCAAACAATAGCCTACCCATGCAGAGACAAAATAGTTCACATGATTATACTATATATACTACTATATATACTACTTAATTTTCAGTGAATAGTTAGGCATAGACAGTGCAGGAAATTCTGACTTGATGAAAAACTGAAAACATGGATATGTAAGTATAAAAATAAATCTAGTATAAGAACAACAAATGTGAGGTGTTTCATATGTAGTTTGTATATAATTGCAACATAAGCCTAGGGCAAAGATAGTAGAAATGCATAGACTTCTGAATGGATACTGACTGACACAACATTGTGCCATACAATTTATGTAAATATATACCATTGCATTTTAGCAGACTCGTTTAACATTTAGATTGTTTGATTCAATAACCATGAACCCCGAGAACTGGACATGCATGTGAGTATATGTAAGTGTGTTTGGAGCCCTGATCACTAGCGCATGAAATAAATAAATATCTGCAAATCATTTCCGTAGTGTGGCTTCAGGGTGGCACAGCTGAGGACATTATCTTTTGGACTATTTATTGGTGCCTCTGGCTCCCCTTCTTTCTTTGAACATGAATATAATATAATAACTCAAATGTTGCAACTGAATCTTCAAGTTATCAAATCTGGCAAGTGCAAAGAAAAGTAGTACAAAAACTGACAAAATTACCAAAATTGCTGCAATTGGTGACATATTCATAGCATAGTTTCATTTTCTCCCTTTTTTCTGTAGACACGCTGTTTCAAGTCTGGCTTGGGACAAGACCAGAAAGCATTTTGGGGAAAACATTTCTTTTTTTTCCCTTGGCAGGGGCCGTTCTGTTTTCTTGTGTTTCAATTGCCAAGGACGGAGCAAAGCCTCATAGGGTTAAAAAGCAATTTCCCACATCATGACAACTGTACAAATGTATGGTGGCAAATGTTGGGGGAGAAAGGGGGGAGCTTGGGATAGATAAGGGGGTGAAAGACACCGTGGTGGCAGTGGTGGAGTAGAGAGGTTAATCCTGCTGTTTAATCTGTGGAGGTATGGGGGGGCCTTATCTCTGCCGCCTGCTGCCGTTGCGCTCTCTTCCAGCATCCACCATCCCCGACTGTCTGACATCACTCAGCGCTGGGTAGTGGTGGTGAGGGGGTGGAGTTGGCCGGGGTGAAGGGGGAGAGGAAAGACAAGCTAGCTACCACTACATTAAGTGCCAATGCTACCCCAGGCACATACATACATACCTTGTCATGCGGTTTTATGACGACCGCAGAGAGTCACATGCCACTGATTTTGTTCAACATCTCGTGGGACTGAGCACTGACAAACTCCCTTTCTATATTTGTTTTGGTGAAACTGCAATAAGGAAAGAAACCAGGAAAGAAACCAGCAAAGAAACGCTGGAACTCATTGGCCTGCTATCTGACAAGCCTGTTGGCAAACCGAACAGCTGTCAACTACCCTCAGGCAGCAAAGAAACAAGAAAAGTCCCACATGGGCATAAATTTTAGCTAGCATGCCTATTTGGAAAAACTGAAGCATGGATATTCATATTCATCAAGAAACCACATCTCACTGCAACTTAGCTCATAGCTCTTATTAATAGATGACAGTGTAATGAGGACAGCTAGTACTGTAGGCCCGCAGCAAGCTCAACTCAACAGTTATTAACGGCACAAAACAACTGACCTGCCTCCAGGAAGAGTGAAAAGAACACAGGTCTCAAAATCTTTTGATGATGACTTCCACTTGACCTTACAACCACCATTTGAGTTTCAGCCTTGGATCCAACAAGCCTGTCTGCAGGGGCTCCATGTAACAACAAGAGCCTTGACGACTGCAAACAGGAAGAGGTAAAACTGTATGTATGACTTTAGAGCAGCAGTAATTATAAAAATCAGCATAAACAGGGTGACAACATCAAGTGATTTCCTCAGTCATGTAGTTTTCTAGCCATATATGCTTAAAATAACTTTAAATTACATACGTTAATAGAAAAAATTAAAGTAAAATGGGGTCTTTGTATGTTCTTTTTTTGTTTCCTTATTTCATTCTTCCATTATTTCAACTCCTCTATTTACTACTCCATTAATTTTCACTTTATCTCCAAAACGCTATTACTCAGTGAATTGTTTCCCTAACTGCAAGACTAATGTCAGACCATATCTAATATGATTTATTTATTTGTGATAAAGGTTTAAAAGGGGAACTATAATGCACATTAAATACAGGTGGTCGATATGTTCATGTCAAGTTGAGGTGGAAAGAACTTGAATAAACCTTTAACCTTTATAAACCTGTAATAATACTAACGCTGCCAGAAGCCATTGGGGTGCTATAACTCACAGATTGTTTTAGTGATTTTGTATTTACAGGTTGTTGTAAATTTCACATCTGCTAAATGTAAAGGAAAAACAGGTTAGACAATACATTTAATTTTGCATATCAATTTCTGGTACAACAAGAGGAAGAGATAAAAGTGTTAGCAGGAGAGATGCCCTGTTTTGGACTTTTGGACCGAATTAAAATGACCTGACAAGCACGCTTTTCAAACGTTATATTCATGCCGAAAATGGGCAACCCTTAGCTATGATTCCGAAAGAAATAAACAGACCAACAAAACAAATCCGCATCCCAAGCCTCAGGCTACAAAAACAATTACCAGAAAATCCATTTATACATATACAGCTTCCCATTCTTTTAATGAGTCTATTAATGAAAACATTTCATTGACTGGCCAAGGACCAAACACTATGTCCATTTTGTTTATTTTTTTAGAGCACAATGAGAAAACGTTTTGAGAGAAACTGCCTGTTGTCTTTACATAGCAAATCTGTATTAGAAACAGCAGTTATACATGATTTTCTGAGATTTTAGACAGCCCAGTCGATACTGTATGTGTTTACATAGTCAACTCCATCCAAATGCCAGAATCAGGACAGCAGAGTTCCTAATTTGTGCTTGCATCTAACTACAATTTCTGAAGTTGATTCACTGACAGTGTTTGGCAGATTTAACAGGCTCAGAGTCTGTGAGCCATTTTTGAAAAATGAGATTTGCAGATATGAAAATATGTTCCCAGTCCTGGGAAATCCCTTTAAGTATGGTCAGTGTCCACAAATAAACATTTTTCCACCCAACAGTCCCAGGAACTCTAAGCGCCAGTAACAAATTCGGAGACCAAATATTCCTTTAATGCCTTAGATTCTGTGTTTCCACTACATCTGAAAGAGTGTGACAACCGGGCAAATGACATGGCTCTCATTAATTGAGATATTATTGTGACTTAAGGATGTGGCGAGACAATACAGAGTCATGAAGATAATCTCTAAGAAGGATATAAGGATATGTGCAAAGGTAGAAAGGGAGATTAAAAACCCCAGAAAGCCAAGACAGCTGTCTTCAAAGCGGAATGTCCAAATCACACCATTGGTCGTTTAGCAAAGGCAGAAGTAGTGTGATATATTTATACAGCTGCAGAACATCTTAGGAAAGATGTCAAGGTGGATGGTTGGGTATTCAAAGCGATACCAGCGATCACAGTGTCTGATCTTCTAATGTGTTTCTTAAAGCCACGAACATTGATCCCTCCCTAACTTTCATAATGACTACAATGTTTTCCAAACGTTTACTTTGTAGTTTTAGGTCCCTAAATTTAAGCAAACCTTAATCATAGAGGCGGGCGATAACAAAATGCTCAGAAGTCATTTTTGGAACAGTCATTTGCAGTAAATGGAAAAAAAATAAGTGACAGTACTCAACTGATTCACACGGTGGTGTGTGTACACCAAAAAGTCAAATGTAGAATTGCAGGAACTGCATACCAGTGAGTACCGGCCCACTTCAAGCACTGGTCATGTGGCTCATTTTGAAAGACAACAACAAACGTTGCAAATAACTGTCATTTAACATTAATGTTAATATTTGACATAATATTTGATATTAATATCGATACAATTAACAAACAGTGGTGCAGTCTTAAGTAATGCATGTTGTAGCAGTAGCAAGTTCTTCCTTTGCGTGTCTACAAATCAGTTCTAAAAAGTTTTGCTTTATGATTTTGCTGTCCTTTTTCAAAGCTTCAACAGACTTATGTTCACAAATGTTGACTGGCAAAGATTATATGTTATATCATACTTTTTTCCCCTGAGAGCATTTAACAGAGCTAAATAATGGCCAGACAAATTGGCAAAATGTGGGGCAATTTTTTTGTTTTTTAATTGAGGCAATACTGTATTTCTTCCTCTGTAGTAAGCCCCAGCTAGCAGTGTTAATGCGCAGTTGATGGCTAATGACAGGTGTATTAAGTGATCATGGGATTTTAATGGCCACTTATCCCTGGCTGTCAAAGGCAGAGTCTACAGAAAGCCGGCTGGGAACTGCTACAGCAGCTGTCTGTCTGCCAAATGGGCAGGTTTCTGCTCACAGCCTCTCAGTTTCTCCCAAGTTTCTTTCTGACGTTGTTCTCTTCATCCAACTGAACAACATACTCATTTAACTCTACAGAACATCTGTGCCATTGCTCATAAGGGCCCTGATGAACAAAGCAGTTTCAAAAAACCTGTCATTTCCATATTTCTTGAACCCTTTATTGACAAGGTAGTGGATGTGGACATATTTATAACAGTGCAACATACAGTTAATCACTATTAGTTTGTCATTAAGCTAATCCATCCATCTAACATCCATTAATCCCTCTTTTTGCTCTTATCAAGGGTTATCTGATGCAGACCCTGCAACCTGCTGATAACAGCAGTTTTTAATTATCAAAATGAGCTGCTAATATAATCATTCCTCAGCATATTTACATTTCAATAACAAAAGGTCTATCAGAGCAAAGCAAAGCATTACAATTATATCTATTAGTGCTGTTACTTTCATTCAGAATATTTACAGTTGGGAATTCAAATAACAAAAAGTTATGCAGGCATGCATTTTGCAAATATACATTAGAAAAACAAAGGGGTGGAAATCCTCACTGTAAGAAAGCCTGTACACTTACTTGGTTCATAGTAATGTCATGTAGCAGCAGTGAAAGCTTCTTTGCACTGTACAGTATGTATGAACTGTATGTAGATCACTGGTTTTGCATTGGACAAACATAAAAGAAGCAAGTACTAAAATGTTTTATTTTAGTGCTTTGACATGGCAGGAATGCTGTGTGTTCTAAAATAATGAGAAGGTGAGATGTGGAGGCTGGCAGTTCACCTTTGAACTGTGTATCTTAGAGAAAGGAGGTAAGAATGCATTTTCTCTCTCCCTTTCCTTCGGCAAAGAACATTTCCCTCCGCGATTCTCAAGGGGAACTTTCTAAAACACATCCAACACCCACATAACTTCGATTTAAGATCTGTACCTCTGCTGGTAATATCACAGACTAACATTTTACAGTATCCTGCTGTGATGCTTTGTCTTTTGTTCCTGCTGGTGTTAGGTACCAGTGATTACCCCTGGGGCATCAGTCATCTGTGAGCTCTTGGCTGGAACCCCCTACGACAATATTTAGCACTGGCTGTTTTTGACATAACGATGGTTGGACAACGGTAAGCTACAGGTCTCTTACATGCACTCCCTCTACCAGCGAGCGGCATCTATGGGTTCTGCCTGCATCAATTATTTCTTGGGATCAATGTATTCCCTTTCTCTCAGTAACTTCACAAGTCTCATCAAGCGCATTTGAAATGCCAGTGGTTTCATTGATTTCCATTAGCACAGTTCACATCCCGTGTGAGGCCACAGCCACACTGGTTAGCATATTTGAACGTTCAGATTGTTTAACACACATCAATGCCTTCAGAGATCACTATGACCACACGGCCTTATGTTGAACTTCAGTGTTGCTTTGTTCAACTGAGCAGTGGTAGGCTGTATGTAGGTCTAATTAAAATAAAAACAACCGTCCATCTGTGACATGGGTTTTTTCCCCTCAGTGACATACATTAGCACTTTTCCACCTACCTGACTACCTGAGGAGCAGCTCTATAGTGGTGCTTTTACTGCTTCAGTGCAAAACCGAAGGACCATTTGGAAAACTAGAGATGATTGGTTAATTCCCTGTAGGAAAGTAGAGGGAACCAGAGAGCCGGTCCTCTTCTGAAGGCGCACAGCACTAAGAGCCATTCGGTGGTCCAGGGGACATACTTGAATGTCATGTTGGATCACATCAGACATACTGGGAATAAGGTCAGCATTGGAAAGCATGGAAGACCTCTGTGGCCACAAGGACGAAGCTGAGTCAATTATTAGACAACCACAGCTGCCTCCAAAGAATAGATAGTTGCACTTAAAAAGAAAATGTTTCTTAGTGAATGGAGACACAATGACAAAAAGGCACAGGAAATGTTGTAATTACCCCATGCAATCTTGCGAATGCAAGAGTTATAAGGCCTACAGTCAAATGCCTAATCCCCTGCAGATAATGGGAAATGCTTTCCCTACCAATAATCTCCATGGAAACAGCCAAACAGGACTGTATTATCAATTCCACCTTGGGTTTAAAATTGGATCAATATAATCACTAGATAACCTGGTGTTTACTTGTTGCTCTACAAATTATTATTTAATATTAATGTAGCTGGATAAAGCAAACAGTGTCTACATATACATGCATTGTCGCTTATTTCATCATAAAGCGTAACATAGTTGTAATTAATGAAGTAACAATAATGACTAATAATATAATAACACTTTTCATTAGTTCAGTTATTGGATTATTGGTTTATATTATAATGACATAATCAGATTAAAAAGAGCACAACTTTATTGACAGAATACCTGAATTTTAAAATCTGAAACTGATTAAAATGGCAGGTTTGATTGCAATTTGCACCAGTTTAGTGGCACAGCATAGTACAGCTTAAAGAGGTGGTATTATGCTTTTTTGGCTTTTTCCCTCTCCTTTATTGAGTTATTGAGTTACTTTCTTGTGCATGTAACAGGTTTGCAAAGTGAAAAAGCCCAAAGTCTAGCCCTAAGCGAGTTCCCATCTCCCACAGAAAACACTGCTCGTTTGTAGTCCAGCTATTTCCCTTTCTAAGCTAAATGCGCCTCATATAACGCTCACCAAGTGGCTAGTCCGACACGCCCTCAAAAACACTTGTGGAAAAACACTGAGCTGCAGTACACACCTCTTCTCCCTTCCAAACACTAGCTACCCTCTAGGCAGTCAATGGACATAAAGTTGTTACTGTGATGTGGAGACAGAGCTCAGTTAAAACTTTATGGATGAAAGAAACATTTGTTACAGATTAATAACCCACCACTCTGAAACTCTTGCTCCAGTCTATGTTGCTAAGCTAGTAAGGGGAACATTTACAGCTGAACCGAAGCCGTGTTTACCAGTTTCTTACTGACCCACCCTACTACATACTGCGCATGTGCAACTCCCAACAAAGATCATTTAGAGACAAAATGTATCACTCCGTAGCATAGCTTCACAGGGTGAAAAGAGGAGCTGCAGCAATGCGCAGTATGAAAAAAAACAAGGTGTTTTTTTGAAAATTGAACCATGTAAACCTGTTCTGGTACAACTCCTAAATAGGATTTTGAACCTGAAAATGAGCATAATACCACCTCTTTAAGAAGTTCCACTTTATTATGATATGGTTATTAAATTATAGTTCATAATAATACCTTGTAGGGAAATCTTGGGATACATTAGGACTTTAAATGATGAATTAATTTCCAAAAGGACATTATTAATATATGAACAAACAATATATAAATAATAATAATAAAGGGTTTTTGTGTCAGATGTCAGGGGGGCCTTCCATCATTTCTGTGGTGGGAAAACCGGACAGACAGATGAATTAAAACCCACCCAAGAAAATAAAATGCATAAATCAAAGTGCAGTATTTTTATGTTCAAATTCAGTGTGAATATACTAAAATAAACTGGCTACAGCTATGGCTCTGTCATATCCTTCTAATACAAAGCAATCAAAACTCTGCAGCCTTATCCATGCTGCCATAAGCAGTACCATTAAAGTAATTCAAGTTTAGCATTAAAGTTGCTAAATCAAAACAAAATCCCAGGAAGGCTCTGTCACTTTTGTTCTTCTGACCTCTTGTGTGGTGATCATGCCTCTGAGTTGCCAAGATCAAGCACAGAGCCATACGTATCACACCTGGTAAGAGCATTACTGGAATGCTTTTGTCAGCAACATGTGAGCACCTTCGCTAAATGTCAGCTAGCGCTTGCACGCACAAGCTCATTAAGACGTTCTGCGATCTCCCTGGCTTCCAGCTATATCACTAGGTAGTAGTAAAGAAAATTTAGCCGGGGAGAAAGTCAATGAAGTGATGATGAAAATGAGTCCCTCTGATGCAGTTGATTGATTTTTTCAGTGAAAAATGGCAGGTGCGTGGGGACTACTTATCGGCACTACACAAATCGCAGAAAGTATGGGGAATCGTTTTCACTAGGTATTCTAACGCCACCTGAATTTATCTTGAGTGAGGGGATACTCTGTGCAGAGCTGAGAAGTATCTTGACCTTGACTGAAAAATCTGAACCATTCACAGATTAGAAAACTCACTGTGGGGATTTTTTTTTTTAGAGAGATCATCTTTGCTCACCATTAAAAAATAAAAATGACAGCTCAGAGTGCTTCAGCTGGCTGACTCAGAGGCCAGCAAATATTTAAACACTTAATTAATACTGCTACTACAACCTGAGTAAGGGTTAACAGAAGCAGAGTAAATATACAGCACCAAAAGAGCATTGAGATGATGTTTGTAGTCATCCATAACCACCTGCACGATTCTGTGACATAAGCACCTAAACCTTAGCATCTTCCGGCAACAGGCAGCTCTGAGATCAAGGACAGCAAACTTCAGAGGGTATAAAAGGGACTGGAGCATATTCATTGATTTGTAGCCTTTACTGGTGAAAAAAAACCCTTTTTCACTACTGTGTCTTCATCACTGTGAAAGTGCACAAAAGGCATAAGGAACATTTCTGTAAAAAAAAAAATCCTGTCTGTTTGAGCTTTAATTTAGTTTTTGCTCTGCTAGCAACAGGACCTAAAGGGCAACACACACTGCTTTATTTCTTTATTTCTGAACACTACACAGTAGAGACACAGAGAAAATACAAGGAGTAGCTAATGGGGTTCTTCAGTTACTTAGTATTACACTTCCATAAATTGAAGGGATAAAAAAGAATGATCAAAATTGATGCAGCTGAGGCCGAGATTCTGATCCTGATTGTAAGTCCAAAAGTGCTGGATCCTACATTACCCATAATGCAACCCAATACTGTCTTTCATTAGACCCCAGTGCCTCCTGAATGCCCACTTTTTTCAAATCGCAAACACACAGTTTTAGTCCAATCAAGGTAAAATGACCCCGATGACATAGTGCCTCCTCGTGACATGTCAACAGAACTTCTATGCCCTTTAAAGGCACAGCATCCAGAATTTGCTAATCTGGGGAGTGAATGTGATAAAAATCTTTACGTTTCTGGAGTGCTGATGTGTGTGGAAAAGTGATGTATCCTGATGACAGTGACACGCACCAGTACTGCTGCAGGTGCGTGGGTTCAAATAGAAAACAACAAGTGCCAAGATCATCTCAACAACTACGTGCCAAACTGACAAGACATTTTGTGATATTTATGGTCTAAACAATTCTGAAATAACAATCCCTGACAATGATCAGGTAGTGGGTACCAAGTTTACATTGTTACAGCCACTACTCGTCAGGCTGTAAAATCATCAGCATCTTGTTCTTTCCATCTCTTGGAACCTATCCACTTCCTACATGTCCTCAAGTGATTGGAGCAACCTGTCATTCAGCTACATGACTGTAAATATGGAGTCAGAGGATAAAATGTAAAAACAGAGAGAAAGCTTCTCTAATAGCAGCATTTACTGTATGAGCATCTTTCAAGCTGTTTTTCTTTTCACAGGAGTGGAAGACAAGAAGGAGGTGGGTGGGTGGGGGGGCAGAGACAAGTAGGGGGGAGGGTGAACAGATGAACTGATGGCCTTTTACTGTGTTTTACAGGACTACTGCCTGGCCAGGATTGTTCTCTGCTTCCCAGAAGACACCAGTCAGCTGCTCGAGGCTAATGTTAATTAGAGCCTGTCAGCAGAGCAGCCTTTAAAAAAGGGTCACGGAAAAGGTCACTGTGCTATATTATAATTATTTTACATGTTGAAACCAGAGCCTGCTTTTCTCTCAGAAATCCGACAGCAAACGTCATCTAATGATCTTTTCTTCCAGAGCGGTATTTTGTCTGTCTACATGTAGAAAACCACCAATACCCAAGCTGATTTGGGAGGAAACCCACGCCTGATTAGGGCACATAGTCTGTTTCACAAAGTCTCCACATGAAAAAGCTTCCCCACTTTTCGCAATCAGCGCAGATACTAGAGCCAAATCATATCAAAGCAAGTGACGTAAGATACATGCATAGCACGTGAGGCGGAGAGGGAAAGAGAGAGAATACTATAATTCTTCATAGATAAGATGCACATAATGTAATAGCAGTACTGTACATGGCTGTGAATCTCTAATTTTGTAATTTATAGCTGCACAAAACTTACATTTTGGTCGTTACGGTTAGTGGGTGGCCTTGGTCTTCATAATAGAACATAGAGCTTCAACCACATTCACTTAAAAAAGGAGGAAGGATTTCAGCCTTGTTTCATAGGTGTCTCTGTTGAGGGCTGAGCCGATGGCAACATCATTCGGAGGCTGTTAACCCACAATACATCAGGTGACACCTGCCAGTCTCGTGATGACCTTCTCATTTTGTCCTCGACCCACTCCTGCGTATCCTCCCTGGCAGTGTCAGACAGAAATCTCCCAGGGCCAAACTGTGCCATGTCCATTCACTGCTTCCACCCCGTCAACCAGCAAACATCTTCAGATTGGATTGCCTGACCCAACCCCCAGCCCCCACGGCTAAATAGATCCCCCATCCTCCCCCACCCCCCTTCTTCTCCAAACACAGGTGGAGACAGGTAGAAATGTGTGTCTGTCTCTGCTGGACATTCATCACACCTGCTTCCCCTCTTGTATCCACTAAACAATGTAGCATAGATAATACAGCGTTAGAGTCCTCACCTTCATCATGCTGACATTTGTTCCGCCTCGGTAGAGGCGGTTTGGTCCTGCACATGTTTCAACATCACATCTTTAATCTGTGTAAACAAGTCAAAGGCCAGCGAGGTTCAGGAGACAGAGGATGGAGAAACATTATTCAGACTGAAGCACGTAGCACGCCGGGTGAACCCTAACGGAGATTAGAGTGTATAGTTGTGTCATAAGGAGTCAAGACGGTCAGGTCCTAATGTGTGTGTGTATGTGTGTGTGTGTGTGTGTGTGTGTGTGTGTGTGTGTGTGTGTGTGTGTGTAAGAATGTGGCTCTAGCCGGTGTTTTCTCTGCAACATTTGAGTGGAGAGTCCTTGTTCAGATTACTGTGTACGTTCCCAACCCTGGGCCATATATCATAGAGCAAAGTGTGACGTTTGAAATTGACATTTTTAATCTGCAGTGCTTCTCCCCATGATGTTATCTACTATGCTGTCTATGACGACTGAGAGGAAGGGGAAACATTCATCTAGGGAACACATTTATTTTAAAAACATCATAAAATGTGAATGAAATGATAATAAATATGAGATAATTCACAGAATAATTCTATGGGAAAGAGACATCAGGTAAATTACATGTCAAAAGTAATATGATATTTAAAACCATTTAGGTTAAGTATGCAAAGCACATGTCAACTCATATTTATACGTAGAAATCCACAGTGGAAATCACCTTTTCACATCTCCTATAGCTGTGATAGGCAATGTTGGAGAAACTAGCAAGAGATAGACCCACCTCCTCCCTTTGGCACTCCCTCCAAAGCCACTCCCCTAAAACATTTCATGAGCAGTGAATGCAGGTAGCTAGGTCGATAGGTAGGCCAGCCAGTCCTCTTATTCGGTCTGAATGAAATGACTGGCTGTGCTTATTACAGTCCTGCGACAACCACAGATACTGGACATTTTTGTGTCAGAGCATTTGATGCTTCTGAAATAAATTACCTTCCCCAGCTTTAAGAATTTCCATACAAAAAGGTTTAATTAGGCAAAGAAAGGGTAACAAAACATTCAGAGATTTGGTTGGAAGAAAAATGTGGATAATACATTCTTCAACATTCTGCTGTACTCCATCTCTCTAATGTCTGTTGCCAGCAACAGCGAGCATTTGTCTATGATGACTAATGGCTAGGATGTTGATAACAGTCATCATAACAACCCGTGATGCATGTGGACTATTATGCTGTATTTATTCATTTGTTCTTTAGGCAATTTTATTTGTTAGCAATTTGAAAATTATTTTACAAGATGGTGCGGAGATGAGCCACAGAGCCAATTGCCACAATGAGCTATTCCATTGGCAGACTCATTTGAAACTGTACTTAATTTGTCCTATTTGATAATGTTGCTGTGGCCACAGGGGGACATTTTATTTATCATCTTCTATCTTATTAAAATTGCAGAGGTTGTGAAAGCCTTGTGTTCTCACCAGGAAGCACAGGGCAGATGAGGTAAAAAATAAAAGCCATAAACACCATCACACACACCCTCAACACGAAAGCCCACCGCTCCTCCAGATCAGTCTTAGCCCTGCTGGGACTTGACAGTACATACAAGTTGGCATGTCTACCAAAAAAGCACTCTGACCAGAGACAGAGTGTACATCTCTCATTAGGTAAGACGATGAGACCATCCGTCAGAAAAGAGTTGCTATCTGAGGTTGTAATAATCTTTTAAAAGTGCCTCACTTTAGAAATCAATTGGTAGTTCTGTCCACCACTTGTCCACCACTCTGTTCTTTTGAATGTGAATTTTGGTGACATGATTTGAAAACATGAAACGGCAAATTATGTCATAATACAATTACAGGTGCATTTCTATTTAATTGAAAAGTTGGATGTGTAGATGATTAAAAGAAAAGATTTTAAACAAATATTTTGTTCGTTTCTCAGCTCAAAACGATAAAAAACATAGGCCTGTTTTATTTCAACAACATGAGAAATTATTTTTGATATTTTTGATTTTGATTTCAGTTTTATATTTACATTTGGATCAAACATTGCCCAGCACTAATAGGCTATATAATATAATAAATTGCATTCAAATAGCAAAGATGAAAACTTCTCAACTTAAATGTATGTAATCAAATGTTATGTATGTAATCAAATCAAATATAAAACCAAGTCCCGAGCCACAATCATAACATAACAGGCACCTTCTGAGCAACAGGTTAACATATATAAATCTGTTTTCTTTTTTTTTCTGAACAGGTATCAGCAGAAACATTTTTCTTCTATCAGGGAGCAGCATAAACAGTCTGTGTTCAGTAGCAAGTGTCCATGTTAGAGTGAGGTGAAGAGGCAGAGCGACAAGCGGGCGTGTTCAAAAATCATCTTCCCCAATGCTAATCACCTTGCAATGTGTAGCTATCCACTTTGCATTAGCATTTGTTCGCTTGTCTTGCTTTTGTTTAGTTAAAAAGGTCCCTGCCAGGCTCAACTGTGGTAATATTTACGTTTACCTTGAAGGGAATCCCTCACCTAACACAGCTCAAGCTTGTCTCCTTGTCGATAAGTGCGTCCGAAAGCACAACAGCCATCCAGGATTTTGGCAACGCAAAAAGTAACCAACTCAAAGTAACAGTGTATCACTTGCTCCCTTGTTGGTGGGTAGTGGAAAATAACGTCTTTTTTGCCCTCCAAGGGAGCGTTTTCCTTGGAATGTGACGTCACGTGAAAACTATGAATTCAGAGCCAGTGAGCAACAGACTTTCAAAATAACAATAATAATAAAATAATAATGTGTTAACTTTTTCAGCCCTATTATATATGTATATATATATATATATGTGTGTGTGTGTGTGTAATTTATCAATATATTCATATGAGTTTACATTGTTTCCAAAAAAGAGATCTAAGAAGTAAAATCTGTCTGGAAACTTCAACTCTTGATACAAGGGTTTATTGCAATAGTGCCCTGCACATGAACATCAAGCCAGACCATGACGATTTTATGCTTTGTTAGTAAAGGTCAGGCCGGCACACTGATTATGTGCCTATTATCTGTCTCAGTGGCAATCTGTTTAAAATTACCTCATTATGTTGATGACCAAATCAAGTGCACCCCTGGGCCCCATGTACTTCTCCTTAGACACTGCTTATGCCAAGTCACAGACTACCATGTTAGACCTGATGAGAGCTGTAGGGCGTCTAATACTACATGTATGCCAGCTTAGCCATGACATGTTAATTATTAAGTTAAAGCCCTTCTTGTCAGGCTGCCTGATCTGCTTATTAGGATCACAAACAGGTGAGGCTTCACCCACCCTGAGCGTGATGAGCTAAAAAATAGGAAGTTTTCCAAAAATGTATTTAGCTATGAAATCCCAATAAAAATTGTTCACGATACCATAATAGTCCATTTTTGTCTGCATATGTGAGCCACATAATTAGAGCTTCTGTTGCATTGAAAGGCGGTCAAACATCAATGAGAGTAAAGGACTTTGGGATATTGAAACTTCAAGCAGCACCTGATAGTATCCAAGTTCTGGCACAACTTTGGATTTCACGGTTAAAAGACAAACCCAACCTTGATGACAAAACTGCTTCCACAGCAATGTTTTTGTCTCAAGTGTAGAAAAAAAAAAGTCATGATGGACTTTTCATAGTCTTTTGATAGACTTTACTTGTAGGTTGTAATTACAATATAAATAATGCTAGATTGTGATTTATATAAACTGGTTTCTGTAGTATTATTTGTATGCACAGCGATGTGGATCAGGTCTACATTGATTAGTAGTGTATTTTAAGCTCTGGCAGTCTGGTTATATTTATATTCATAACAGAGTAATAAAAACTTTTATCATCATTATGTCTTACGGTAATTCATCTGACATGCAGGCACATCTACCCCAACACAGAGTTTAATGCTGAGGAAGAAGAGGCAACCAGATACTTTACCTGACAACAGACTAGGGAAACATGTCTGTAAGGTCTGCTCTGATTATTTAGGATTAATGTTATACAAGGAGCACTTTACACCCCTATTTACCTTCCAGCAAACATTTGGAGTTGTGGATGTAGCCTGAAGAAACACTCATGTCAAAACCACATCAAAAGCTTTCAAGAAGTATTGTTTTCACGTACAGTAGCTTGATTAATTTTTCCCTATTCATTTCCTCAGTGCTTTGTTTGTGGTGAACTGTACCTGAGCGAATGCTTTCATGCAGAACATGTAAGTGGCCACCCACGTTCTTATTGATTAGGCTATAGCACACGGAAAGACACTCACAAAGGAGTCAAACCTGGACACTTAGCCCACTGAGATCTGTTCTATTAAACAGCTATGTGTGATGGGCTACTTGTCTATGACTGATATTTCAACAGAGTAAAGGTTAAAACTGGTTCCACACCCACAAACACAAACAAAATTTTGTCGAAAAGGTGGGCAAAATTGAGCCCACAAGCTATAATCACACAGCAACCACATTAAATGGAGTTTTTTTTTAAAACTGTGTTGAGAACCACCCAGATAATTCTGACCATCATTAACCTCTGGCTGACCCTAATTCAGCTTCACAATCCCCCGGATTCTGAGGATTAATGCTACATTTGAATAATTAAGGTCAGCAATGGACAAACACCACATATATAAAACCTGAGCTGACATGACCACCATTGAATTTAATAAGACTGTGCAGCTACAATGAGCTGTCATCCTATATGGAAATGGTGGATAAAATGTGGTAGGAAAAAACATGTTGATAAGTCTTTTTTATGCAGCATTCTGTTCTGTTTTATTACAATCCATTTTGGCTGAATATCATTCATATACACAGCCGTCAGTAGTTGGTATGCATTAGAACAATGATTCTCCATGTAGTGGTTCTCATTTATCAGACATATCAGTCTTCATGAAGCAAAGTCCCTTCACAAGAATTACTACCTGTCATTATCACACAGACAATGCTAGCGACTAGCTGGTGAACATAGTGGAGCATCTAGCAGCTAAAGATCCAGATATTTTCTGTCTAGGAGTTGGCAGAGAGGAAACACAGGGCAAAATGGAGAGTGAATACTGGACATTATTATTCCAAATGATTGCTAATGTTATTTGCTGTATGAGCAACTGCCTACTGCATACCACCTTTATAAAGTGATAGTATGTCAATGTTGCGTTTCAAAGCTGCTTCTGTTGCACCCAAGTGGCCATAAAAATGCTGGCAAAAATGCAGTTAATGAAGGTCTACCTAAGTACCCTGACAGCTAGCATCACTATGGAGGGATGTTTTGTTTGTATCTCTTGCACGCACACGAGAACGCCCATGCACAGCCCAGCACGTCCACTAAGCTCTGCTACTGCCAATCAGCTTGCTATTCCCTCTCTACAAGGCAGATTCAACAAATTTACGACTATTTGTGGCCCTCCACAATGGTAAAATGAGCTCCCAATTGACATCAAGGCAGCAGAAACTCTTCCGTCTGAACAAAAACAAAAAAAACCCATCTCTATTTCTTATTGTTTCTAAATGTAGCACTTGGAGAATTTCAGCATATCTGATGAAGTCGATCCTTCCATGTCATTTTTGGGTTGTATCCACATAGGTGAATGCACTTTTTAAGCCACTTTGGATAAAAGCTTACTAAATGTAATGTAATGCACAGTCCTGATGGTTCCACGCTATTCTGCTGATTGACAGCTGGTGGTGGTAACTTGCCAAGAAATGTTTTAAAATTTAAGAATGGAAGAAGAAGACTGCTAAAGTAAGTTCTCCCCAAAAATTGCTTTGTAAATGTGGTAGGGAATTAACTGACCTTGTTTGTTAGGCTTCAATTATACATGTAATGTATTTTGGTGATAAAATTGAATGTAAACATAACTCTAAATAATATCTCCACAAGTTGTGTTTTACGCAGGACCCATTTATTCTCACAATGAACTAGTTAAAAATTGAAGACTAAACATTTTACTGTGGCAGCTACTATA
This sequence comes from Micropterus dolomieu, assembly GCF_021292245.1. Lineage (NCBI taxonomy): Eukaryota > Metazoa > Chordata > Actinopteri > Centrarchiformes > Centrarchidae > Micropterus > Micropterus dolomieu. Next base: position 7,732,983 of record NC_060156.1, on the reverse strand, counting down.
AGACAGAAGGCACACAGTATCTGTGAGTACTGAATATAAAACAACCCCCTGCATAACACAAGGCGTTATTTCCACCTTCATCAACCCACTGGTGCTCCTCACACTGAATCTCATTTAACACCTGCTGTTCGTATTTTGGATCTGTGTGATGAATAACATTAAATGCCATTTAAATGTAATGCGCTTTGCTGCTGATCTACATTACATGATGTGAGGTGTGTGCTTTGGGGCTAAGCCGCATCTTTCAGTTCAAACTCGATGTAAAGTTACTGTAAGTTGCTTTTGAAAAAGATTATGGTGCACCTCCACGTCCCAAGAAGGCAGGGGAGCCTTCTTTATCCAACTGCAGGAAGGAGAATTACTGTAGCAGTAAGATGACACTTCAAACAGCTAATTGATCCACGCATTGGAAAATATAATCTGAAAATCTGGAAAATACTTTAGGCTGCTTTAGAAGTGCTAATTAGAACTATTGATCGCATATAATAATGTTTAAAACCACAGAGCCCGTCTTTCACCATGTAATCTACTGTGAAACTGTGCCAGCCCACCACTTTTGTGAAGGTCATTTCTCCCTGACAGCTTTGATGGTATAACGTCTGCTTTGTTTGGCGCGTGTGTATGTGTGTGTGGACGATTGGCGGGTCCGGGGTTAGTAAACATTTCTCCTCTCTTCTTTTTTTTTTCTTTCTGTCGCTCCCTCTTTGGTCACAGCTAACGTCTTTGCTACTATTTGAGGTTAAAATCAGCGTTGCCTTCGGCTCTAATGGCAGAGTGAGTGACAGGTCACTGACAGGAAACAAATGTGCGCCTTCATCACACTGGGCATCCACATAAACACTCGGCAACCCCAGGGCCATACTCTGAATTGCTAATTTGTGTGTGATGAGAACGACAGGGAACGTATTTTGAGGGGGGGAAACTATGGGTGTCACAAATCCTACCCCAGCTTCCATTTACAAAGTCATCAATTCAGTATGTTTTGCACTTTTCCCACCACTCCCAGACAGAATGGACACTTTTCTGTTTTCAAAAACATTGATCAGCCTCTGAGCTGCCGGGACTGGGGATATTAGAGAGAAAATGGTCAGCTAGGTCCGAAGAAATGGCTCACTGCTGGGAGGCTTTGATTGACTTCCCCTGGGGAAGACGCTGCCTTGGATCTACTTTGAGGTCTCTGTTGATATACTAGTCCACAACGTAGCTGAAAGGACAGCAGGTATGCGTGTGTGTGTAATGCTGAAGAACAGGAATAACAAAAGGCCAACACAGGAGAAGGTGGGATGTCTGGCCCACTCTGTGTGGGATGGAAAGTACTTGTATGTTTTCTATTTTGGATGAAGTGAAAGGCTGCTTTGTGTTACAATTTTTGAGGCCAGGACTCCAAAGTGAAAGATAAAAATGTTGCAGTAAAGCAGTAAAAGTGTGGAGATATGAGAGTGTACAGGGTAGAGATCACTTGCACTATGTGAACGAAGCTTAAGTCTGACAAATTCATCTACCTAACAATAAGCCATGGTATTTATTTAGTCAACTGTGAGGGAGACGTGAGGCAAAGATACTGTGTTAGGTGAAAGAGACAGGTGCATTGAGGTGCTCTAAAAACATCAGGAAGTTAGTGCTATTTGTTTGGTCCACTGCTTTGGCCACAGTCAGCAGTTGCAGCAGCAGTCTGTGACTAACAGCTCATGGACGATATTAACTTCTTTAATCACCTTAAAACCCTTAGCGCCTCCGAATGCCACAGTTAGCATAAAAAATTCAAGGTACAAGGTAGATTTATTTATTATTTTACAATACAGAGTTATATAACGAAATGAGGTTGTAGTTACCTTTATGCTATTCACAAAAAGCAAGCACTAGAAAGGTGGATAAATATCAAGTCAAATAAAACTAATTGGCATGGTGGAGTGCTGAGGATGATCTGCTCTGAAGTCCGGTACAGTGGATACCTCTGTATATCTTGCCAGACAGCAGCCAGGGGAACAGGCTGTGGCTGGGGTGGGTACTTTCTATTAGTATTCTTTGGGCTCTGCGCAGGCACCTCATCTCACTGATATCACTGATGCGCGTTAGATGGGTACCAATGAGTCCTCCGGTCCTGGGCCGTGCACCTCCCATGCCAGTTTGTGATATTTCCAGTAAGGATGCTTTCTATTGCTCCTTTGTTAGTAAGTTAAGAAGAACATGGCATGGTAATTTTGCCTTCCATAAAGATGTCATATTTTGCTCATTAGCAGGTTCATAATTTTATTTAGGAGTTGAACCAGAATAAGTTTACATTTTCAAAAAAAACAACATATTTTTGTCATACTGCATTTTGCTGCAGCACCTCTTTTCACCATATGTGTTGAACGTTCTGTATTAGCTACTGAGTGAAGCATCTCACTTCTGTTTGATCTTTGTGGGGAGTTGCACATGTGCAGTACCTAGGTGAGGGCTACTAACCATCCAGAAGCAGAGTAGGGAGGGTACCGACAAGCATGGTAGTGTGATCCAAACCAAAGCTGCCTCAGCCAGTAAACCTGGCTTCAGTTAAGCCTTACATATTTGAGCCCGAGTCTGATCTCGAAACACAGGCAGAACAACCCGAACCAGCTTCACAACCTATGGAGTAAGACGCTTCAGAGTGGTAAGTAATTCATTTGTTTCATATGTAATGTTTAAATGTGCACTGTTTCTACATCACAGTAACAACTTTATGTGCATTGACTGCCTAGAGGCTTTCTAACATTTGTTTAATTTCAAATTTTAGCGTTATGATGTGTGTTACGCGTGTTGACGCAGATGGGTTACAGAAGTAAAGGCTGGACTACAATCGAGCTGTTTTCTGGCAGTTCAGGAGCAGTGAGAGATGGGAACTCCCTTTGGGGTGGACTTTGGGCTTTTTCACATTGCAGACCTATTACATGCACAAAAAAGATATATAACAATAAAGGAAAGGCTAAAGACAAAAAGCCTGTTTATGAATCACAGCTGTTACTGAGCTTTCTTCCCCAGCGTGGAGATGTGAAATGACCATGTCAGGTTCTCTGTGATGCTGATTCCAAGGAACCTGAACCTGTAGTCAGCAACAGAGTTCTCTCCATGTCGGGGGCTGCAGTCGTGGGTGTACAAACAGCATTTTTATGTAGGTTGCCTTCTCAAGGTGTGTGAGGGCTGAGTGGAGGGCAGTGGAAATGGCATCCTCTATGGATCTACTAGTTCTGAATGCAAACTTGGGAGAGTCTAGGCTGGCAGAGATGTTCTTCTTTACGTGCTAGAGTTTCTCAAAGCTCTTCATCAGAATGGGGGTGAGAGCCACAGAGCGGTAGTTGTTCAGACTAGACACTGCAGACTTTTTTAGGTACAGGGATGATGGTGGCTGTCTCTAAGAACTTCATACTCCCCTGAGTTGGTGTCTCTGGTGGTTGACTTTGAAACTCCTACTAAAATGCTAAGTGTGGCCTTATTTTGCAGTATTTTACAGTTAAAATCAGTGGATCTTAATGTAGGCACTGGACCACCACTGAACCCAATTAACATAAGAGATACGTGTTACTACTTAATATAATAATCTGCTGCCGCTTCTTAAAAATAACTGCCCCCTTTTCCTCCTTTCCACAGAAAAAAATGGTCTGACTCACAGGCCAGTGATGCATCCACACATGCAAAAAGGGAGTGTGTTCGGCCCAAAAGTTAGACTTTCTGTCTCCAGAGTCCATGCATTAAATGTATTTCATGTAGCTATTTTATGAAATGTACTACCGGTCACCATATCTTAATGTCTGGCAGTTGAAACTCAGGTGGCATGCTTTAGTATTTCAAGAAATGTGCCAGTACCTCCTCAACCTGCCGTTAACTGGATGGTGGTACAGGTACAATCTAGGAGCTACCAGCCACCAGCAAGCAATATAAAAAATGCTACATAAATATCCTCTGCACACAGTACTGGCCTAAACAGTTGACAAGTGAACTATATTGTGTATTGCAAATACACCACAGCACAATGAGCCCTTAGATACTTACATTGAACTGGTGATATTCATTATAATTGACTCAATTTGTGGTCCTTACATTTACCGACCAATCGAAATATAGGCGAGGCAAAAAGAACCTTGCTCAAATGGTATATTTATTGCCCAATCTATCAAGGCCCCCACGCAGGCGTCTGTGTTAGTTTATGTTCCTGTCTAGCCCCTTACGGCCTTGAATGACGCTGCTGAATGTGGAGGGACACGAGATGAAGTCAGGCAGGCAGTATCTTTGGGCTGCCAGTGACTTGACAACTTTGGTGCTCTGTTGAAGCATGCTAAGATGTAATAGAGCAAAAGCAGAATTTTTAAGCTTTTGGAAACAGGTTTTTGAGGATAATATTTGCACTGTAATTTGCACTGAAGTGTGTTACCTCTCTCTTTACATTTAAAACTCTAGTTGCTGAGGGTGTTGCAGAGAATGTGGGTCAACAGAGCAAGCAGAGAGAGTTAAAGCACTAGCGCAAACATGACAAAACATTTCCAAAAACTACTGCAAACCAAACATGAAGGTGCTGGATACAAAAGAACAAACATCCACACACACACATATCATTTGCAGCAAATATAAATTAATTGCAAATGAGAAAAGTGTGGATGGTTAGATTTTATTCTTATTCACAAAATAATTCAAAATATTACTTAGCCACACTCCATTTAAACCTCTTGAGGCACTGAGGCTCGTCAACATCTTTTGTACCCACTTGAAGATAGCACTCTGTGGTAAATAGTCGATAGCCCTAGTACAAAAGTTTCTGCAGAGAGATCAATAAACATCATTTATCTCTGTTTTTTGTCCTCTAATTCGGTAGCATAATCATCCCTAGTTTACACGTGATCAATTTATGGCTACTACAACTCAATGGATAGGAATGATGCAGTGGTTGTACAAGATACCTGTCAGTGTTCCTATATGGGTTGCTGTTGTGCTGTTAGTCAATATGAGTCATAGATGTGCCATTGTAAGATTTAAACTGAACCGACTCAAACACTGATGTCAGAGTGAGTCACTCTGTGCTGGCTGTGGTCTCTCAAACCTTATCACATGTTATAGTGGTAATGTGTTGTCATTAAATGGTGTGGCATTGTTAGGTCCACATCCACGTTTTAAATGTCTATAACACAGTATGTACGCCTGCTTACTTGCTTTATACTTGATCAAAAGTAAACGTTCATTGCGATCAACAGTGCGAGCGATTCAACACATTTTTCTCAATCCAAAGCACCATCATGTCTGTAAATCAGCCTATTTCCATTCTACACCAGCTCCCTCATTCTAGACTAATGGCAAAAGATCCCTTGTGGTGCAGCATATTTTTCCATCTCACTGCCAATTGTACAGGACATCTTTCACATTCTGTCTCTTCTTTGACATTGTCCCTCTTGGGTTGCCAAAGCAAGCAAGGAATACACAATACGTAGGTGGATGTTCAAGCAAGTATTTGACTGAAATACTTAATTAAAAACATGGTGTACACATCAAATATATTTCTCTAATTTCTATATTTTGTATATAAACATTTGGGGTACACCTCGAGAGCATCATACATTGTCGAAACATACACTGGGGCTCTAAACAGCGAAAACATAGCCCTAAAATCCTTGAGAATTTAATAAAAGTGAGGAGTACGGGGTTGTGGCCAGCCTCTCTGTCAGTAGAGGAAATGCAGGCACCTGAAAATGAAGTATAATGCCATATTCAACAGATTCCAAAGGGCATTTTAAGTGTCCTCATGCAACTGCTGGCATGGTGCGGGGAACCAAACAGAAAGCAAAAATAATCAAACATCCACTCCCTCTCGCTCTAATCTCCATGACTTTCTGCACTATGGCTGATAAAGTCCATTAGAGTGAAGTTAATATATTGAGACTTGACACATTTGGCCTCTGAAGTTAAGGCACCGCGTTTCACCCCACACATCATCACTGAGTTGACGGCAAGAATAATGTGCAGCACATATGGGAGCAGTCCAGTACACGACACAGTAAACAGGCTCACTGCATGATTCTGAACACGAGATGTCTGTGAAGGGTATAGTGCAGCCACAGTCTCATGTCTGAAATATGTTTATGCAGATGTACTGCAATGACAGGATGTGTACAGAACCGTTTTGCTATGTAATACAGGCAGCGGAAGATTTACATTAATTTCCCATTAAGAGTCAGCTGAGAGGAGCCTAGATCCTGCAAAATTCAAAAGAAGCTTCTTCCCAGTAGACTGCACCTTACATCAAGTAGAGCCCTGGTTAACATTCAAATCATGAGCCTCTTGGCTAGTTTTAAAAAAGAAATGTCAGGTCATTATAGATCGCAATTTTTGCTGGGGAAAAACGAATACATGAAACCTTTATTACCCACAAGGCAGAGCAGCAACAGAGGAAAGACACCTTCAGAATAATTTCTTTCTTCTCCTGGTTTACTGGTCTGATCAGTGGTCCCCCCCCTCCCCTCCATGGGCTTCTTTTACAAGTTCCTGGGCCAATCATGTAAGGGTCACTGCCTAATCACATTAGGGCTTGATCAAAGTTGCAAGAGCAAGAGGGAGAGCAGAAGAACCTCATTTCTCACAGTGTGGGGATTAAACTTCCAGCAACATCTCAGGATCATCGGCACCGAGCCACGTCCCACAGGCCCCACAAAAGGCTTCAGCTGAGTGGTGGGCGGTAGACAGGCTGCTGAACCTGTTGTAATCTGGAAGACAGAATACAGAGGGCAAATCCGGGCTCCATGTGCTGGGCCAAGATAGATGATCGGCTGGATAAAATATAAAATAAAATACAGGGAGTGAATCACTGCCGCGGATGTCTCTGAGGTGGGTGATCAAATCATCTTAACTTTCCAGCAAGGGGAGACTGTTGGACTAGTAGTTCCCAGACACACTTATCAATATTTCACTTTTTTTCCCAAGTTGCCAGCTTTAAGATTGTTTGAATCATATCTTACATTTACTGTTTTGTACAACTACAAATTCTACTGTCACAGGTGCTCAGTTGTTTTGCCTTCCTACCTTCATAGCAGTGACACAAATCTCCACATATTCATTTTCTCATAATCAGACTGATGAACAGGGAATTCTACTTTATAATATGGCTGGTGAACACATTTTAAAGAATACATTCAAGGTGCAATTACCCACTAACAACAAATAATTGCAAAACTTGTTAGGGTGCAATATTTACATTTTAACCAATATCCAATTTTCATTACAGATATTGATACGTTTAATTTTGCCTGTCCCTATTCATGACAAAACATCATTCTTTTTAAGCACACATTAATCAAATTCAAATAAAGAAATAATATGTACAGTAACATTTCTTTTTGCACATTTTCAAACATCTTTGTTGTTGCATTTTTATCTTTGTTGTTTATTTTTGTCTAAAAGTGTCATCTTCAAACAGAAAGAGGCAATTATGGCCCTAAAAACTGTAATTTGTGTAAATCTTAGTTCTGGTAGTAAAGATAGTAACATTTGAATGCCTTGGTTCTCCCACTCTGTCCCTGCTGGCCTTTACACACTGTTCGCTAGTTCCATCAAAGCAAAACAATGGCTCTGAGTAGCTTTCCATTATTCAGTCTACACAAAGCTGTAGCATTTAAACTTCTGTTTTTGCGCTCCCTGGTAATGCCGAGCAACTGCAGCTTTTTGGTTTCAGTTCTGCTCTGTTTGATCATTTCACTCTGTGCCTGTGAATCTAAAAAAGAAATTACATGACTGGCCTCGGGAGAAGATGATAGAACCTCCCACCACTTTTCCATCATACCCTTTCTCTTTCCTTTTAAGTTCTGACAATAATACATTTTGCTGCTAACATGATCTGCTAACATGAACAGCGTAAACAAATGAAGGACTCCGTCATCATCTCCGCATTGTATCTGTCTTGTCTCTTATCTTAGTTCTTAGTCCTGCGTTTTAGTTCTTTACCTCAGTTCTTAGTCCTGTGCCATGTCTTGGTGTTACTCCTGGTTTGCGTACTTCTGTGTTTGTTATCATTTTTGTATTGCCTACCTTGTGTTCAGTTTCATCCTAGTCTCTGTCGGTTTCTCTGTTTGGTTGTTGTTTCGGTCTGCTCCCCCTGTGATCACTGTGCCCTGTCTGTTCTCTCCTTGTATCTGTGTCTTAGTCCTTAGTCCTATGTCTCCATGCTAGTGTAGTCCTGTTTGGTCCGGTCTCTGTTCCCGGTCCTTGTTTTGTTCTGTTTTTGTTCCCTGTTTCCTGTTTCCTCCTTTGCTTTACTTCCTATTTTATTTTATAGTGTTTAGTTTTATTTTGTAGTGTTTAGTTTTATTTTGCAGTGTTTAGTTTTATTTTGTAATGTTTAGTTCTCATGGGTCCTTGTCTAGCTTTGTTTCCTGTTGTTTGATTACCTGATGTGTTTCAGCTATGCTTCCCTCCCTGCATGTATATTTAAACCTTCAGTTCTGTTCAGTCTTTGTGACGTCCTTTGTCTATGTTGAGTGTTCTGCCTTGCTTTGTTCCCAATTCTTAGTTCTGTGTTTTGGATTACCCTGCTTACCTTGGATTATCTTTCATTTGGATTTACTTTGGATTGGACTTTGCCTTGTGTGCTATGGAAGCCTGTGCAGTTAAGTATTCATTTAACTAAATATTTTGTTGTACTGAATACTCCTGCCTGTGTCTGTGTTTGGGTCCACACTGGTGATATAGATCAAACAGCTTCCCTGTTAACTGACTTTGCCTTAATGCATTGTTGTTTAGTGATAGCAGACATTAAAAACATGGAGATAACTGAAATTGTCTGCACCAGCGTTAATCATTTGTTCACATGGCTTAGAATAACTCATTTTGTGTTACTTTGAATGATATTTGCTGAAACAATGCACAGTATGGATGCATTCAAAAACAAATATGGAAACATAGTAGTATCATGTTTTACCACTGCAAAGTTTTAGGTTGGGGTGATTGGTTTGACCAAGGCAACAAATCACAAAAATGCACAAGCTGGTTTGGGCAACAAGTCCTTTAAGCTGCATGACAAATCATATTATTTGTCATTTCCTTTCAAAATGCCCCATGTGCGTATTTTCGGATCTGGTGACCTTTTCTCAGATGACATGATGTTACAAAACAGATTCATTGAACCCTTTCCTGACCTGCCACTGCTACAGTTTGGTTAGGTTTAAGCAAAGTCATGTCAAAGTCTCAAGGTTTGTGCTCCCAAACCACCCACCCCAACCCTCCTCCTGTAAGAGGTTTGTGGCGCTATAACAACATTATCTTACATCCCTGTTGATTCTGAGAGACAGCAGTCATTATGACACACACAACAACGAGTAGGATGCTTCAGCATTCAAACAATGAAGCTGTTTTACTGAGGACGGTGTCAGTTTGGAAAGCAAATAATGTGTTTCTAGGTATGAGGATTAGTTACAGTAATCACATTCTCATCAAAGGAATTCATAAATTCATGGAGAGATCATTTATACAAGTAAGTAAATAAGATTAGTCTATGAGTACAAGACACCTAATTTCTGTCCACCGTTTCTAACTGTCCGTCATTATTCCTGACACGTGAAGTCCAGTTGCGGTCTCCATTAATGACGCCTATGACCACCTATTTCATTGTGAGCCCTATTTTGACACCACAGAAGATGAATAAAGCAATAGAGCACAGTGAAGTGCAGCATAAACTTCAATCAGTCACCAAAATAAACTGGTTTTCCCCTGCAGGTCCATTGGGTGCTGATGATGCAGGACAACATGTCAGCAAACCTGTCCAATGAATGAGTTACCTGTCAGTCCATGTGACTTCATCTTTACCTCACTTGGTTTCGAATAAGTCACTGTAACCCCAAAATGGACAAGAACTCAAGGACAACAATGTGTAATTTTTATGTCTTTGTACAAGACTAAAAGAACAAAACAGGTGTGACAATTTAAGACTTAGCCGGTGCCTCCTGTACCGTAGCGAGTAGATGATGTGGTGTGTCTTACCACCTGATGCTTCTTAAAATATTATTTTTCTGTCCACAACAACTACATTTTGGTATAGCATGTCACAGTTTTATATAGTTTTAAATATATATACACCTTTTGTCAGCCAGGAAAAACTGTGCTCTGTGCCTTTTGATTTCTCTCTTCACTAGTAGCATCTAGTTATTTGTCCACCATTGGAAGTACATATGCCATTTAATTCACCACATACAGTGGTGCACATATCTGTTGTCTTGTGTCTATGCTATGCTTAATGGACTGTTCACTGTGACTGGAAAAATCCCTTTTTTAACACTTCAGCTGGAAGAGAGGCTCAATATTTCTTGCAGTAAAATTAACTTCTGAAATGTTTTAGCAAATCCAAACATCTGAAAGCAAACTGTTGAGTAAACTATTGAGTACTTCTGTGACTCCATTGAGGGGGAAAAAAAGAAGCTCTGAACGTGTAGTGTGACATATTTTTATGGAGGAAAAAAAACATTAATTATTTTAGCAGATAAGGGGCGGTGTTCTTGGCAGGTAATTCTTTAGTTTACAGCCCTTGGCAGTGAGCTAAAAAGTTAATTTCAGACACTGCCTACATGTCATGACGACAAGGCAAAGCCAGGCAGTTTTACTTTAGTAAGATTCACAGCATGATTTCTTGCTCCGCTCATAGTGACGTGAAGATTTTATGATAGTGTTGCATACTAACGAGGAACTGTCCTCAGAGTTGGAAAGAGATTAGGATACTATCAACAGCCAGAAGTATACACACCACTGCCATTTCAATCCACATCTAGACTTCAGCCTCCATTTACAGCATGTTCTGTGTATATATGCTAGGGATATCATTCCACCTTTGATATGGAAATCCATATGGGAATAAACACTAGCTGAACTTGCCACACAGCACACCTGTGCCATTAACACATCAACATTAACCTTTCTAAACTTTTTGTTCCATGCGAGTCTGTAACATTACCCTAGCCATCCAATGCTGCAAAGTGCTGTTTGTGCAGCTAAATTGAGGTGGTGGTGTGGGATAGCCTGGGCTGTCCAGGCAATTTCTGGCACTGCATATTTCATTCATATCTGTCAGTTACAGTTCATCTCCCAAAGACATTTAAGAAATCAGTGTGGATGTTAGTGTTTTTAGCATCATATTCTGGAGCCATGCAGGAGGAACAAACTGACATCCAAGTTTTATCTTAATAAAGGGATACCCCAAAAAGACCACATGTTTACCGCTGGCTGACAATCTGAATATCTAAAATCTCCAGAATCTTTGTGCATTATGGTTTGAATTTATCTCTTCGGACAGATTATTACTACTGTCTTTTTGGCTCTTGTCTTTTGTAGTTTACTGATCTGCTCAGTGTGTTTACTTATCTGCGGGGAGCACAATCAAGGGGAAATTGCATGTTCATGGCACAGATAATACAGACTGGCCACCAGCAGGAGACACTTTTGCAGACCAATTTATCTCAGAAGCAAACTGTCACCAAGTTTCTCACCAAGTGCAAGTATTCTCTAGATTATACTAACTTCCTGGCTGTGTGGAGTTTAGCAATACTATTACACTAAATATCACTAAGCTTGTCTGTACCTCCATCCATCACCTCTGCCACAGTTTGCTGTAATGATGCAGCTGGTGTATAAGAGCTGGTGACCATGCCCAATAACAAGCTCACTGTAGTATAAAGGATATTTTACTATAAAAATAAGGCTGCACTCTCTACATTTGTAGAATTAACTCTCCAAGAAAGGCAAAACCCTAAATCTCTTCCACGTACAGGGAAAGGACCTCAAACAGTCCCTCTTTTGCTCGGCTTCTCGCCCTTTTGTCCACAAACCACCAGCGCAAGTACTGTCTAATGAGATGCTAATCCTGGCATCTTACGCTGGTGTTTGGAGGGGTGAGGGTTTTATTTATTCAGTGGCATCTACTCTGTATACAGGCGATGTCTGGTGAGATCAGGCCAGAGTCCTGCATAACCTGCATTAAAAAGAGGCACGGTTAAAGGTGACCTCTTCCAAGTATCATCATAAGCTCTGTGAGGATCAGCTCTGACTCATTTTCAACATCATAACTGAATCCTTAGAGTGGTAAGTTCAATTATTCAGAGGCGTACGAATGAAAACCGGCTTTGTTGTGGTCATATTTGAAAGGATATATGAAGAGTAGAATTAATGTTGACACTTGGCTCTTATTGTTATGCTGGTAAAAATGAATTCTCATGCTTATTACCTGAAATTTATTGGTCACATTAATACAAATGTATTTCATCATTAGATTTGTTTTAGATAAGTTAGATTTGTTCTAAGCAGGGAGATTTCATGTTGTAAGGGAGGCCAGCTGACTTACTTGCAAGCTGAGTTGGTCAGCAAGGAAATGAAGCAAATAATGGCTTGATTTGGAACACTTGAGCAGCATACGGCAGGTGGAAACAAGGCGGAGGGTCTCATTCTGCTCTCGAGACAGCTGGTCCTGAAGCAGGGCTGCAGCCAAGCTCACTGTCCGCTCTGTTTCCCACTGAGCTTTTTCAGCCGAAGGAACTGTGCCAAGAGGTGTGGCACCTCTCTTCAAATCACCTTTCTCCGGGCTTTACAAGGCTCTCTCCGGTGTATAAGCGTAACATAATCATGCCCACTACATCTATTGATCTGTTCATAGTACACTTCCACTGGAGCAGCCAAATGGTATCCTAAGGCAAAGCTCCTGCCAAGAGAGATATGATGACACCAATTAGATTACACTGATATTCAAATACACAGTGGACGCTTGTGACGTGGCCTACAGTCTTAGACTTATTTGGCTTATGAAGAAGCTTATCCACTTGTCGCACTGTCCCAGAAGTCCCTCAATGTCATGCTAATTAATTATTTATCATTACCTAAACGCACTAATTAATTGTCAGTTTAAGGCCACGCTTTTGTGGAAAACATATTCAATCTGTCTCTAGGGATCACTTTCATCATAGTATACAGAGCAATTATTTATTAATATCCTGCTAATTCTCTTTAGAGTAGACATAGTGAAGGTCAGAGAAGAAGAAAAAAGCACAGTGATTTGTGAGTGAAGCCCACTGACATTTATCCCTTCCCATGGACTTTCAAGATCTGTTTAGAAGGATGCCGTTACCCGCTTTCCTTATTCTCAAAGTGAATGTCAAGGACACGCGTAAACAGCGATGCCATACCTCATTACTGGTCATATTTATTCTAAGAAGACGCCCTTATCACAGTGTTTATAATTAAATGGATGAGACCGCAGTTTTGAAAAGATCTGTCATTTCCCCCACTCAATGTTCCTGGGGGGTTGTTTAATAGATGAGCTATTTGTCTTTTCCAGCCATGGTGCATGTTACATGCTTTTCATCTCCTTGTAAGATCAGACAATCGCATTTTGAGTGGGTCTAATTATAGCAGCCTCCCATGAGTTGGCATTAAACTACAGCATCACACAGACATCTGGTATTCAAATAATTGGCACACTTAGAAAGGGTCCATGGCATTTTACAGATGTTCCTGTGCACTGTTTAAAATGTGTCAAGACACCAATTTGCTGGTCCTGAGATGACACCCAAAGTGCAAGAAACTGTAACTAGGAATTCAAACCCCCTAACTTCAAATGCTCAGTCTGGTGTCAAGGGCACCCCAAATGCCACAACTTCATAATCCTAAAATAAAGCTAAAAAAAATCAAGTCCACTCTGACTTTTCTGATTATTAAATGCGTAAGAAAATGCAGTTCATTTGGCACCCAGAGTGAAAGAAGGATAAGCTGAAAAAGAAAATCAAAAAGAAAAGGAACAATGACAAGAAGATATTACCTTATTATTCAAGCCTGTCTACAAGAAAATGATGCTATATTCTGCAAATACTGCAAAATACTGTCCATTTGAAGAGAAATGTAATACCTGTCTACATTATGTTCAGTGGCAACATTTTGTCGAGTGTAGGGAGCGCTAGCTTTTTGTGCAGCATAGTGTGTGCATGACCTTTGACAGTGTCCAAAATGTTGTTCTGTTTAGGCATTGTGGTCTTAGTTTCTTACTTGTTTACATCATTAACATTTAACCAAACCATAGCCTTTGATACTTTCAGTATCATAATAAAAGTATATTTTGTGACTTGGCAGATATGTTGATTAAAAATGGAATTCATGGGAATATGATTTTGCACATTAGTATTATATAAACATAATTTCTAAGAGACAGTGTTCCAATATTTTTTGTGTAACAATTCTCAACTGGCTGCTACTATACAATGAGTGAACAGTTTAGCTGTATCTCTAGTCTTTACAGCAACTTATGTTACATTAAGAGATTAAAAAAGCAGTAGGGGCTAGAGTATTACCTGGAAATAAAACACACTGTGACCAACAACAAAGCTCCAAAAGACAGTTAAAAGGTACTACTCTACTACGTCCATGATGCTCTGCTCCTTATGTGTCTCATAAATAAAAGCATTTTATATGGTCTAAGTTAAATCTAGGACAGTGGGCTATTAATGGCCAAGAGACTCCTCTCCCGGGGCAACAGTGTTAATCGGAGCAATAGGTCTCCTTCCTGCTGGATCAATGTCAGCACAAATTTCAGATTGCTTTCCTGATGCGCGCCAAGTTATCTGTGATTCAACTTTAATAGGTTATTGAACGGAGCCAGCATTTAGGGAGCAGGGCCGTATTTCACGTTATTGACAATCAAATGCACACAACTTTCTCATTAGCATGCATTAGGAAAACACGGAATGAATCTTGACAACACCATTGGGGAACATGACTACAGTTACACGCTTGTTTAAACAAACACGCCTAACAGTGGCTCGGCATCACGTGAGGGGGGGGGGGGTGCATGAGGAATGTAGGTAAATATAGCTAGACAGATGTTACACTGGACTAAAAGGTACTATACTAACTGAAGGAGAAGCATAAATTAAGGGGGAAAAGGTGATGAGCAGAGACAACAATGTTTCCTAAATATAAATTAAACATTGCATTATACATGTATAACGATAAAGCAATCTGCAGTGTCATCAAGACCACAGTGCATCATGGCTTCGCTCGCTGTCATTTTGGATAAAGTCATGATTTTCAACATGAATGCCACTTCTGTAGAGCATAAATCTAGTATCTCTGTTATGCAGGGCCAAAGAAGTCTAGATGTTTCACATTTATTTGACCAACAAACTGGCATCAAAGCTAAAGAAAACTATGTGGTGAATGTTCAACCATTTGCATATTATTTACAATTACATTAATGCATGCAAGCAAGGCACAGACACATACACACACACACACACACACACACACACATACACACACAAAGATGCAGTAACTATGCAAATGCTATGTACAGCTTATATTCAGACTCCTTCATGTGATTCTTATGCTTTAAGCCAGATTGTTACACTGTAATGCATTTGCTCTGACAATTCCTAACCAAAATGCAGCGCTTGGGTGACAAAATGAGTGGTGGCAATTCAAACTGGGTGTTCTAAATCAGATGACATTTCGCTGCACCTGAAGGTCAAGTGTTTTGTCAACACGGACAGCGCCTGATGACAAAGCTGCCAACATCAGGTGAAAGATTTACAGTCCATGCGTTACCCAAACAAGATGCGTCTGAGAGGAAGGAAAAAGACAAATGGGAGGTTATTGTATGTTGAGGAAAACTGTAGCTTTACATAGTTACAATGAAGGCATGCCTGTAGAGTGATACAATATCCATGTCTAGTGAGAGTGTAATGTGCTGTGTTTCAGGCCGACTTAAGCAGAAACAAATACACTGCAACAACAATCAATTAATTGATTTTATATGCAAATTGTAACTTGAGTAAGTGCAATTTTCAAATTGCAATTTTAATTATAACTTATATAAATGAGTGTCTAAATAAGCTGCAGCAAGCGGAAATTTAAGCTGTGACCGCTGATTCCCCTGTCTATGATGATAACTGTCGGCTGAAAATGTACTTAGCTGTAGGTAATTAACATTTATTTTGTGAGTTAGCAAAACAACAAAAAATTAAATCTTAGCTGTTGTCTTGTTAAAACACTCTCTGTAGGCCTTGTGTCAGTTTTAGATGAGTCCTGTAGCTAGTTTGAGTTGTTGAGTGTAACAGTCAGGTGGTGAACATCAAAGTTGTCATGATTTACTTTTAACTTTTAAGCACATTATATCACAATTCTCAACATATCATCTTGAAAGTTTTGAATTAGGACTTCCAGAATTTAGATCTGTGAAGAAGTTACTTCTGTCAGTCTGTGAAGCTAACTTTAGCTCAAGCAGCAACAGCACAGAGCTTTAAACATTGTGTTGTCAGCCCACTTTCACAGCATTGTCAGATTGAGTAATGTTAAGTATACCACAAATCTAAAGTGTTTGTCGGTCAACTTTTTGTCTAACTGATTTAAAAAAAAAATCTTGTTTAATATTATTGTATAAGAAATAATAAAATAATAGTAATTTTTTGTCCAAAAAAAATCACAATCAGATATATTTCACTGGAAGCACCTGAACAACCAAAACATCTGCATCAGTGCAGCTGCTCTTGAACAGTAATAGTATAAGAGGAAAATTTTTTGTCTGCCATTGATCTCTCTAAGCTTTATAAAACAGTATAAAGATATAACCATGGTCCCTCCACAGAAAATGGCCTCAATGATGGCCAGTAGGAGCTACTGATATTAGCAAGGCATTAGCTTCAATTACTCAGCATTTTCTATCATGGCGTATTGTTCCGTAAATTAATTAATATTATAGAATGTCTAGGTTTCTGTCTGTCTGAACATTACACAACAGAAAATTTGGTGCTTTTGCTGCTGACCCAACCTCGACGACATTTGACAAATTACTGCATTCATCTCCCAAGAGGAAGCTGTATGCCAAAGTATGCCAAATATCATCATGCAGGAACCCCTGCTCAGGTGGTTTACACCACAAAGTCATATAGATTCAGACAAAATATCACACCTGTCGTGACACCTTAGTGTTTATGTACTATAGTTCAAAACTTGTTTGCATAACTCAAACCAACAGTAATGTACCAGAGAGGGGGAAAAAAACAGAAAAATAAGATGTTAAAAAGCATTTTTGTCGAGGCTTTATGTGCAGTGTGTGTGTGGCTACATGCTCAAAAAAAGGGGCACAGGCAAGTGTGTGACATTCGACATAATTCAGAATAAGGGCCAAGTGACCAGCCAAGCGGACAGACGAGGCCCTCATGTTCAGACTATGCCAGGGGTAAATATTCACTATGACATTTGTGCTGTATGCTATATCCACCGGCTGAACTGTAGCTGACTGACATTTTCATCCTAGTCACACTGTGATTTCTACATTTCAAATCTATTTGAAATATCAAATATACAGGGGGTGCACACAATGAGGGGGGACACCAAACAATAGATTCTAAGGTGTTCCTGATGCTCTTGCAATGCAACTACGGCCTCAGAAATATCCACTGAGTTGATTTAACACCTCCTTGACACAGTCTCCCCCTCAGAGTATGAGTTTAGTTTTCTCAGCTTTTGACCATGTATATTTTAGGTTTTCTGGCTTATTTTAATTGCCAAGTCCATGAGCATTTCAGTTTTCATCATAATATTAAGATGCTTTACTGCTTTTATTTTAATAAACAAAATGGATTTTTTAATGTTAGTTCATTAGCGAAAATAACACCTTTGCACCGAACCAAATTACATTGTAAGGTGTCTCTATTTTTCTGTCCACCTCCTGCATTCGCTATCTCTCCCAAAGTAATTAAACCATACGAGCGAGGGAAATGAAGAAGCACGAATCCATTATGTGACGGTGGCCTAAAAGCAAGCTTGGTTAATTTTTCAGAGGAATTTCCACTAATGTATTCAGAGACTGGGAGACATGACAAAATAAAAAGCTCACATTGGCAGCTAAGAAGAAAAGTGTGCATTTAAAGTGTGCTTGGCCAAAGGCTTTCATAATCATAGTTATCTGCACAGTGAATGCTATTCATCATCACTATACACTGTAAAAAAACCCCACAAAAAACAATTCCTTATTGTGATGGATGTGCAGAAGTGCTGAATCCTTCATTAAACAAAATGGAGTTTCAGTTAACTATATTTAAGAAAAAATACATACTTACTACTAAACGAATGTATTAGCTTTATTCCAACAGAAATCAGTCTTTTATTCTAAAGACACTGGTAAATTAGTACTTTTAAAAACATTCCAGGGGAAATATGCTGGTACTGTGCGTAGCTGTAAATCAGGTTGAGATTTATTTGTTTGATAGGGTCACTGAAGCAGAGTAGTTGCAAATGAAACCTTTCAAACTGGTAATGTAGAGCATGGAAAGAACTTCACTATGCCATTACCACCACAACCCTGTAGAAACATGCTTTTCTTTTACATGAACTAATTCCAGTTTTGTAATCTTTAAGTTTTTTTCTGAGTAGGCCTAATCAAATCAGGCCCAAGGGTGCAATCTCCATCAAAATCCCTTCTTGCTCTAAACTAGCTGGATCCTAAATCAGACGCTATCAACTGCACATGAAAAACTTCTATTTTGACTTTTGGATTGGACTTGAAATTTGATTTCGTTTCATCAAAAAGCTCATTCCTTCCCATCCTCACACAGTCCAAGCTGTGAGTCATCTTGTACTGCTCGATAATTTCAGCGCCCTTTAGGGAAAAGGTAGACAGTGTATATTGATTGATTTGGGCTGGATATATACGCTAAAACAAACAGATATCTTGTTCTAAAGATCAAATTCTTCCCCAACTCTGACGGCATTAAGAAATGCAGCTGAGACCAGGCCCAAAACACAGGCACAAGATAATTAGTCACACCAGGCTTGGAGTAGGAAGGGCAGGGAAGCAATCTGACTGAAGGATGTATTGATCCTCCAGAGAGGGAGGGGCACCC
This sequence comes from Micropterus dolomieu, assembly GCF_021292245.1. NCBI lineage: Eukaryota > Metazoa > Chordata > Actinopteri > Centrarchiformes > Centrarchidae > Micropterus > Micropterus dolomieu. The sequence continues at coordinate 7,714,123 of NC_060156.1, read as the reverse complement.
AGTCAGGAGTCATGATCAATCTTGCGAGTCAACTCTCTCAATCTGTGATGAAGCCTGTGTGTGTTTGTATGGGGAAGCATTGTATCTACACTATATACACTCTAAATACACGTTTTTGTGTGTGTGTGTACAGCCACATTAACACTAGCAACAGCTTGGTGTATGACTTGTCAGAAAGAGACAAATGTCTCTGTGAGTAAAAGACTCCCAGGGGTTAGAGGAGGGGGGTTTAGCAGTACCACAACATCGGAAGCCTTTATCGTAGAGTTAAAAGCCGTCCCTGAGCCGGAGATTCTCCTCATCAAACCGAGTGCTCCAAACCGAGGCACGGCGAGAGGTTTTAAAACTGGCTCAGGGAGTGATAGAAAAGGTAAATCTTCCCAAATATAAACTGTTTGCGTATTGGTGTTATCCGGTGGCTGGTCACAGGTGGGCTTCATCTGATTAGACAGTGGTGATACATATTGGGAGGAGCAGCCGACCAATTGCACTGCAATTCATCTTCCTCTGATATGCTGACGGAGGAGGAGGAGAAGGTGGTGAAGGAGTGCAGTGCGACTGAAGTGGCTTGCAAAAGCAGCAACCTTTGGCCTCGAAAGATATGGGATCAGTGTTCAGTTATTTGCATTTTGTAAGAAAAGTAAAAAGGAAACACAAGAAAAGACAGTGTGTGAATGTGCTTATTTATGGGTTGCAATAACGCTCAGTGCTGGCCTCCAGTGTTGGGTGTGTGGATCAGATATCAGACAGCATGCTACGCTGCAGGGACACCCATAGCAGTGGAACTGTAGACGGCTAATTGACAGGCTGTTGGAGACGAAGCAAGTCCAGATAGTCAGTCACTTTCACGCTCCCACACTCCTCACTCTCCACCAGGGGGAAAGTGGGTGGCTTGGCGAGACATGTGTGTGTGCGTGTGTGTCTGTGTGTGTGTGTGTGTGTGTGTCTGTGTGTGTGTCTGTGTGTGGGTGTGTATGCTGTTAAGGGGTGTGCAGACACTAAAGCCACTAGGGAGGTGGATGTCACCCTCACAGTCATCTTCACATGTACAGCACATTTACACACTCACACACATACAAACATACTGTATATATAAAACTGAGAATGAAAGCCTGTGCATGGGAGTTTTTTGCAGGACTCACATACAACGCGAAAGGAAGGGGATGCTTTGCTTGTGGTAACAGGGGCGATCACGCCTATGTCTTCTTCTACAGATGTACTGTCTCGATACCATATCTTACATACCACGTTGGGCCTGAGTAAGAGACTGACAAGCGGTGCGACCTTGCGCCTGAAAGTCAAAAATAAAATTTGTACATGGGTTCAGCATGGCAGGAAAATGTAAAACTTGTGTCACAGTACATGTAGTTTTGGTGACTCACCTCTGTGTGACTACACCTCAAACTGGTACAAACTCTATAGTTTATGCACAACACACTCAATTGCTGCAAAGTCTTCTAGTTGTACCCACAGTTTACTATCATCAAGACATCATTTTGATTTTCTTATTTAGGCTGTAAATATGTTTTTCCTTTGCTCTTATTTTGATGAACCACACAAGGACAGTACAAAACAACTCATAATGAAGTCTCTATTGTGACATTTCTTCACATTATTGATTTACATTAATGCGGTTTAAGATTTCATCCCACTACGAAGGATAGGACAAGGGAGGGGGGGGGATGAACATCATCTGTGACTTATACTATTAAACATTCAATTATCTATAAAACACACAATAGGGGCCTTCAGTCAGTGTAATGACAAATTGTAGGTGGAGAGCTCTTCACTGTCGTCCCCGTTAACCCAGGTTTTTATAGATCACCTCGCATGCCACCCTATAGCTGTTTAGTTTTCTCCATGAATATATGCAGAAGGGATCTGTCCTTGCTGAGAGCAAAATCTGATAATGCAGCAGCAAACACAGCTGAGAGTCAGAGCAAACCAATTCAGAGCTCTGTTTAAAAAAAGCCAAAGGGCTCGCTGCTCATCTCTGCGACAGCGCCATACAATAGACGAACAATTATTGAGAGTTAGACTGGAAGAAAAATATTAATCTATTTATTCATGGCTTGTTGAATCAGCTTTATCTTCTGTGATTAATCCAAGTCAATAATCTAATCTTTAATTATAAAGAATGGTCTTATTACCTACGTTAAATAATCACGCCGGTCCACGATGCTGGAAAGAGGAAAACAACTTTCTCTGAAGCGTGATTATGTATTTTACTGCTATAAATTAGAACAGCCAGACAATTGTACTTATTTAACTTGTTCGAACAGTGAATTCATAGAAGCCAGTTAATGATTTTCTGTAATAAACTAATAACTTAAAAATAGAGAGAGAAAAAAAACCAAAAAAAATTCACAACCTGGTTTTTGGGGGGGGGGTTCAAGGAGTTTATCAATCATGAGGAATTACTTGAAATTATTTGTGGAATAAAGCAAAATGTTATCCAGACGTCTATTGCACACAACACAGTCTGTTTACACAAGAGCTAAAATGTCAGATAATATAGCAATTATATTTCATCATGCAATTTTCCCAAGAGCCCCACATCCGTGTAGCCATTACCAAAATAAAACATCTGGAGCTCCCACAATGATCAATCGAAAGAAAACACATTACAAGACCGGTATCCTGACTCTGATCCAGAAGGAGGGCCCCAGGGGAGGAAGAATAATGACTGATGCAGGGCATTTTTTTTATGTGGGTGCAGGTGGGTTTGTACATGCTCACATGTGATTGATAGCACATCACCTGTAATAATGACTTTCTTGCTGTAACAAATGATGTGCGATTTGTAGTTACAAAATACACAGTCACGCAAACACGAACAGAGCTCTGTTATTTTTACATTCTGCTTCCCTGCCTGGTCCCACAACTCCCAGTGCCTCTTCCCTATGCACTCCCAGTTGTGTTCTCCCCACCAGCTCTCGGAGTAAGTGATTCGTCATGTGTGGAGGCAGCAAGCAGGCTGGAACAAATCTAACTGACAGACCCCCGAAAATGCAGATCACATAGCCAACAGAGAGGAAACAGCAGCTTAGAACTTTCAACAGGATCTTAATCTGTGATGAAGCCACTCAGTGTCTAAAGAGCTACTGGACGTTTCATAGACTGACATGGGACATACATTTCCTGGATGTCAGAATTGCCTGCTAATTATTGTGATAAGGGAGGACTGAGTGTCAAAGTGTCAGAGGACATCGCCATCAAACATGCTAGGAGCACATTATAAACTTTTAGAGTCATGTTGTTGCTTCAGACTGCATTTCGTCAAACTTTTCAGCTCCCCCGAGGAGCCTGACATTTTCTTTTGCCTGATAGAACAACTGAGAAAATTTCCTGGAGGTGGATCCATTCTCGTGTCACAGGTAATTTTATGTCTCCGTAAGAAGGGTTGCTGTAAAAACAACAAAATAAATACCTCAATATGCTGTTAGAGAAACCGAAGAAGATGCAGTGAAATGTCATTATTTCTTTGGTGCAATTTGGCACATCAGAGGAAATTTAGTGCCATTCCTGTGATAAGACAGAATCTTTAGGTCTCAGGAAGGTGAGCATATCAATGTTCAACATACCCTATTAAGACTTGACACTTGCACTTTATCATCACTAAAGCAATTGCATATTCCTATTCCTGCAGGAGAGATGGGGAAATCCATCTCCTGCAAGGACAGAGCCTTTAATAAATAGTGCACAGAACACAGGCACAAACTCTCCCTCTTTCACCTGATCTCTCTCCCTTTCTCACACACGCACACTTTCCCTCTCTCATGGAAATTGTTTCATTCCTTTTAGTCAATCTAGCTAATGCAAAAATCATGTATGTCTGTCTTTAAATATTTAATCTTAACAGCGGCAAGATTGAAATACAACGTTGAAGAAGCATTACTCCTTCCCTCCTGAAAGGTACACGAGTTCAGAGAGAGAGAGAGAGAGAGAGAGAGAGAGAGAGAGAGAGAGAGAGAGAGAGAGAGAGGTGGAGCGGCAGGGACGGATGGAAAAGAGAGGAAGAAGAGAATCGGCTATTTTTGATGACAATTTTGTTGCCATGCACTCTCAGCTACTGGAGTTGGAGGCAGCATTGAAGCATAGTTTGCCTTGGAAAAGTATACAAGCACATACGACAGCTCTCTGTTTTTCTTCTTCCAGAGCTGCCTTTGTTCTTTGACATAATAGATTCTGGTACAGGCTGAAACACACAGCAAGAGGCAAACACTGTTGCTGCTTAGAACTTAGTGAGAAGAGATACAGCTCAATGACTGTTCCAAAGCCATGAATCTTGTATGCAGAAATGTATCGAGAGAACCACATGGATCTCTGGGATGAGTACAAGCACAAAGAGAATTAAATTTCCTCTTGCCTGAAAGTGTTCATTTTGCTTTTGTGCTTACCGGTAGTTTTGTATGATTTGTTTTACTTTCACTGAACTTAATTTATACAAAAAAGTTTCGATAAAGCCAATAAATCATGGTGAATTAATGTACTACGATAGGAGTCCAGCAAAAACAGAACTTTTAGAAACTTTTTAACTCACCACAGAGAAGTCCTCCACTGAACAGTTCTGTCCACTGAAATTGCAGCTCATGAGCATCTCTTCTAACTGATGTCCTGTCCTGTTGAAGATGTCCTGCATGTCAGGGGCAGGATACATTAAATCAGTAGGTTTGTGCCCATCCTTGTTTTTGGGGGGCAAACCCGTTAAGTTAGCCAGGTGGTAGATGTCGGCGTCGGTGAGCGCGGAGAAGCGGAAGCGGTTTATGTTGCAGATGGTCACAGCGGGGAAAACCATTTCTGGGGTCGCCTCTTCATTCAAAGCTGTGACGTGAGGGTGTTCCAAGTATGAGATGGCACACTTAGCCGCTTGGTACAGAAACAGTGCCAGTGAAGTCAAAAAGGCAAGAGCCCAGAGAGTCTGCCGGATGCCCAGGCGACCAGAGACAAAGATGTGGTTAATCCCATGAAGGGAGCAGGAGTTAGCAAACCCAGCCAAGTCCTTAGCCGGAGGTGTGCAGATCTCCTCGATCAGGCTCTCCTTGTCCCCATCCTGCTTGTTTTTCTGCTTCTCATCCTCCTCTGCAAATTTGATTTTGCAAACAAATTCGATAGGCATGGGGGCAGCCAGGTCTGCGTTTTGGTTTTGTTTTTGATGGCAGCTATCAGCCCCGGATCACTTCCCTCCTACTTCCTTAGCTTTTGTCCTCTGAGCAGGAAACAACTCCAGAAAGAAGAGAAAAAGACAGGAGAGAGTTTGTTGCTGCTGCTGCTGCCGCTGCTGCCTCTGCTGTGACTGATAGTGCTGTTGCTGCTTCTGCTGCCACGGCTCCTTGTGACTAGAGCGCTGCTGCTGCTGTGCTGCTATTGCTCTGAACGCTTGTCTCACTACTTGATCAGCTCACACAGTCTCGCTTATCAGCAGTAATACAGCTGTCAGAAAAAAAAAACCCTTGCACGCTGCCTCAGACCCACAGATGAAAATGCAGCAATTTGAGTCGGACTAAAATAGGCACAGGGTACTTAATAATTCATGAGAAGGTAACATTGTGATTATTTCCTCCTCACTGGCGCGAGTCGCAACTTCCCCAGGTCATCACTGCGCTTCCCGCAGACAGCCCCCCCTCTCCTGCTTAATCCACTTGTTTGGATGGCGCTTCAACTGCTTGACCTGAATAAAGTTGGTGTCAAAGGTTGTTCCGCCAGACATCCGGTGTTTGAAGTGAAATGCAGGGGGTTGCTTTTTAATGCCACCCCAAACATGGTCTCTAGAGAATGCCTAATTGAAACAATAATGAGGAAAGCGAGAAGTGGAATTGAGCCCAGGCAACTAGCTGGCAATCAATCTTGTCTTAGCAACAAAAAAGTAAAAGACTATTGATCGAGCGAACGTGTCTGTCAGAGATTAAGAGAGGCAGTACAACGGTGTTTTCTTATCATCAGGAACTAATGGTAGCATCACAAGACTCCTGCACGAATTTGAATTAGTGAATGCCTCCTGATCTGGACCCCGATGCTGCTAAAGATGTTGAAATGAAGTATTGATCTGCCTCCGTCGCTATCCTTTACAGTGTGTGTCTTAGTGCTGTTAATGGCCCTTTTCCAAGTTGCCAAACAAAATTATGCAAATGTGAGGCAGAAAAGTGAGAGCCCTAATGCGTGTTATTCCCCTTTAAATGGAATTAGTCATGCGGGTCACATCACAAGGGGCTGGGACCTCTGGAGAAAAGGCATATTTAAAAGTGATTTCAACCGCTCCAAACACACGTGTCAAGTCAAGGCCAAGGGAGCATCAGAAATTAGAGATTACTCTAAACTGTAGAACGAATCAAGGTACAAAAGAAATCTGATTTTTTACCTTACATACGTACCTTCCTAAACATCTGTCTAAATGATGTCGTCCTGCAAAATAGCATAATTTCTGCAGTAAATGAAGATGAATTTATGGCATAATCAAACACCATATGTTAAGAATAATCAAAACAAATCAGATTAAAATTGATCGCTTTGGCTGGTTAATAAAAAAAACAATGAAAAGACAAAAATCCCCCAAATGTGTCTTTTTTCCTTTATACTTTTTGTCCCTCAGACATTTGCTTTTTATATTTCTTTTATAGTAGCATTGTCTTTTGATGGTGTGTTCTTCTGCTAGATAAACAAGAGATATCTAGGATATTGCCTTTACTTGATAGAAGTGAAGCGTCCATGGTTTAGCCTCTGCCTCTGGCAGGCACTGAGGTCTGCTAACCACAGAGTGTTTTATGTAGTCACTCTCAGAGGATGCTAGGCTTATTTACAGTCTCACAGAGGAAATGAAAGCTCACAGTCCACGCCATGACTAAATACCAAATGTGAATAAAAAACACGCAGGCACATCTGGCACATGAAAACCATTCAAGGAGCGCATGGCATTATGTTTGTTTGTCAGAGCCAATAACACTCCAAACCCCTGGCCTGTTTTGTGTTTGATGCCCTAAAAATGAGATACAATGGATTAAATGTCGCTGACCTTCAGGTTATTTTTGACACTGTCAATAATGTCTCATTTTTATTTATTCAGTTTATGAATGCCATGTTCTGAGCACTTTTCCCCTTTAAATACAAGGCTCAGCTGTGAATGAAAATGATTGAGAAGGATTAAAATTGGACTGTTTGATCTGCTGGTAAAAGTAAAGGAGTTCATAGATCTCGGAGATCTAGCTGAATGATGTCCTCCCTGAAAGAGCAGGTTGACAGTTTAATCACCTTGTCCAAAAGCTCCATCAATTGGACGTCTCTGTGGCCAATTGTTGCTTTGATGTAAACTCCGGTGTGGCAATTTAAGACACATTCAGCTCACTGTCCAAAATTTAAGGAGGGTGGTTTAAGGCAGACATACTCCTGTCATAACCAAAAGGTATCATTCAGGAATTTTCTTTGTTTGTAGAAATCTTAACAGATAAAATTCAGCATAAACACTAACCAGATTATATGAAGAAAGTAAAAACACCACAAAATAGAGCTGAGACTACAAAACCTTACATTTTGTAAGAACTCCATTTCGACCCTGGTTCCTTCAATAACAACATGGTAAAAGGTTACTGAGTTCCTGAAAAGTTGCGGTGGAAAAGGACAATTATGCTGGTCTCTTGCCAATAAGTTTGTGTTTTCAACAGCACAATAAGAGAGAATACGGTACATGTTAATATTAATCAAAATCAATACAGCATTTTATTTTCCCGCATTCCCCCATTGGTAAGTGAAGGTCATTTATAATAGTCAAAAAACAACTAGAAAAGGCAAAACCTTCTGAAGAAAACAAAGTGAGTGTCTATACTTTGGTTCAAAGCCAATATCAATGCATATCATGGAATCAATAGAACATCAATAAATCAATTGTGAGGCCCCAGGGTGGGGCGGTGGTTGTATAATCGACCATCGTGCAATGTAGGCCAAACTGTGCATTCAACCCCAGAGCGTCTACCTTCAGGAACCTGTGCCTTCAAGAGGCAGCTAGCATGAAAACCTGCTTTGCATAAGACTCCAAAAATGATAAGTGTAATTGGCTAAACACCTATGTGAGCGGGATAATCTTGTGTGAACAGAAAGTTGTGACAGGAGCATAGAAAATGACAGTTCTAGTTCAGACTAATAACTGCCTTGTAGATTTCTACACTCTGAGGAACAGCAAAAGTAACCAAACATGATTGTTTAAATTAAATTGAATTAAGGAATAAACTTTAAGTTAAAAGAGAAAAAGTGAAGAATGATTCAGTTGCCTTCAGAATGCCTTCAGTTTCTATGGCAATGAATGAAGACTGGCAGCACTCACCAGTACACATCTATCAATTAAGAGTCAAAGCTGTATTTCTTGTGGGTTATTTTTTTTTAGAAATGAGTCTTGTGGCAACATTTTGATGTACTCTATGTTTGTGGATGTGAAAAATGTTTTAAAAAAGACAGCTTCTTACTCAGCGGGACCCAAAGTCTAAAGCCTCTCTAGCGGCCCCTGGAGGCTTAAGTGGTTTTTAAACCCATGTACATGTTTGTCTCTAAAGCGAAAGGGGTCTTTAAAATGAAATGGGTTTTAGCCCTTGAGAGCTTGAATGTCACATTTTCACATTTATCTTGTGCAAAAGTAGATATTAAAAGCATTCATAGTCCATGAATAAAGCTTCTAATTCACTGGTGCTTGAGAAAATGATTCAGATAATTTATTTTTATGGCTTCTAAGAATCCCAGGCTTACCTAGGGTTTCTTACTCAGGGTTTGCTTGGAAAAAGCTAGTAAGTAGTCAAAAGATATGTTAATCAAAAATTAATTAACAAGACATAATTTAATTGATTACATCTTTGTTTCAAAACACTTGTTGTAGCTTTGCTAACAAATATAGATTGAATCATTAGAAAGCTTAAATATAAATCAGTGAATAATTGATAGTATACAAGTAGAAAAACCAGATGATGAAAAAGTGTTCCTCAAATGAAAATGTCTTTACTCATCTTTAAAATTGTATGTGCTGCTGAAGGCACCAAATAAACACAGTAATCTACTCATAGATAAAACACTGTTATTAACTTAATAGAGATATCACAAATGCAGCTTTAATTGGAGAATTCTATGTTACTGCAATGTGATAAAATGCTGGGATATGTCTGGACAGGATGGAATTAAAGCTATCAAGATGTCAAGATTTACTATATAATTCTTGCAAATGTCTATCAAAAAGCTGCTGGCATGCATACACTGCAACACTGCAGTTTTTTTTACTTTGAATGTCAATAACAAATTAAATTAAAACTGTCAGCAGTCAATTGATCAGTTTTTTTTTTGATTGGTTTGCATAATTTTTTTGCTAAAGCCCAAGCAGGAAAATGCATATCACATATTTACATTTATTTAAAGTTACAATGTTAAGATACACGGGAATTTTTATTTTTAATATTAGCACTTTGCTGTATCTTTGCTTCAATCTCTCTTCAATAAAACCGGATGAAAAAAAAAAAGCTAGCTACGCACTGCAACTGCAGCCACAAGATAGGCCTGTACACTGATACACTTGACATACACGTCCCATAGATTTGGTACACTGCCAGCACAGCTTTTTGACTTGCATGTGTGTAATTTCTATTTGACAGGTATTAATGCGTTGATAACAAATAATGAAGACTCAACGCAACAGAGGCTACTGCTGCCTCAGCAGTTAACACAGGCAGGTATCTGTGGTCAACAGAGGACCTGGCTCTGTGGAACCGGCAGGGGAAATGTCATATTTGCATAAAAGCCACAAAATATTGTATTTCTTGTTTTTCCTCCAGGTTTCATATTTGAAGGTGTGGAATTGTGGAGGCTACAGACAGCGGGCTGATATTTGCTCTTCTTTTTCCCTTGAGCAAACACCAGAGATCTCAGCTCAATGAGAGGAAGATTTAGATTTAACTGTTACAATCTAATGAGGAAATGTACTGAAATGTACTTGAGAGAATTAAATCACTAATGTTCACAAACATTTCATTGTAGTGTTTTTTTTATTTTCTGCATCTCTACCTGATATCTAGTGCCCACTTGTGCATGTTATACGATTAAGATTGACCTTTGGGGGACAAAAACTCATGTTTAAACAATGCCCTCTGTTTCTTTCATCACTAAAATAATGTAGTAGTTTAACTTAAATCATGAATCATTGCGTGGATTTACCTGCTCAGTCTATTCCGTGAGTAGAGCTTTGCACGCTGAGGGTTATTCTGTGTAATTATGTTGTGCTGGAAATTTCTGCAGTGTTGCTTGAGCTAAAAGCAAAGTGTTCTTGCCTTGTTCAGAAGAAATTTATGCACACCAAGATGTGCATAAACAAGCCATGACAAAGAGCACTGCACATGCAAAAAGCTATTTCCATTCCCATGTAAGCTGTAAAATGAACTCACAGAGGAAGGCATCCATGCCCCCTAACGCCCATTTATAATATCAGGCTTCTCTGATCTAAACCAATGACATGGTAGTGTTCCTGAACCCCCCCACCTCCCTTACCAGACTGTTTGATGGTCACATCTGACCCATGCAAAATCACAAAAAGACCAGACTTTCAGTGATGCCATTCTCAATGCAAAACTGCTAGTCACATTTCAAAGGATCGTACCTTGATAGGTTGTTAACGTCGGTTGAAGCACGTCATGGTATATGTAACTTCCGTACTGGCCCAGTTTTTTTATATGTATCTATTTGCCTTTTCACCATGAGTGTTCTGGATTGTCATTACAAACTAAACACGGCCCCCAAAATTTCACATACAGCTGCCAAAATGATGGGTCCCCCAACTAAACTCACCCCCTCTACCTTAACACAGGGAGCATGCTGCACAGACTCTGACCAGCCACTCTACTGCCGCTTCACTCACCTTCCCTTCAGCTGAAAATACAGGACAATCATTTAGCGGGAGGGTTGGCTTCAGCAAAAGCTTTGTACCATCTTCTTTACATGCACTAAACAGCTCTCTTCCTTGTAAAATCACTGCACATAACTGCAATCACTCAACTGCAAGGCACTCTATGTCCTTTGAATTGTGTATTGTCAGTGTGTGCATGGTGTTAGTGTGTATAGTGTGTATGTGCTTTGTGTACTGCTGCAATATATCTATATATACACAGCAATAACTGGTAGTTAAGAGTGTGGCAAACTAATTTCAAATCTGGTACACATGCTCTCAATTATAACTGAATATTGAATGTTAGAAATAAAATGAACATTTCATTGCATGACTACGAAGTCCACTAAATGGCTTCATTATGCAAAAGGAAAAACTTGGCTGCTTCACTGTCACTGATGGTTAGTTTATACTATGTCTTTCTATTCTGGTCATGGTGATGATACTTCATACAAAACAGCATAAGAGAAGAGCATATATGCATCAATGTACTGTTTCTAAAGAGAAAAGACAATTAAAAGCACTTTTTGAAATGATATATAAGTTTAAGAATAAACAAATTATTCTGAGATTACATTCATCTATGAATCTCAATAAACAAACAGGTTTAGTGTGTGTAATATCAAAAAAGAAACTGTGGTACAGACCAATGCATACCACTCACTTTACAAAGATGGATAATGTTAATTTACCTGCTGAATTTGATGCGACTCTGAAAGTGGCTTCCGAATAGGTTTTAAAACTAGGCTTTTACACGTGTTTTCTGGATTCTGTTGTTTGTTGTTGCAGAATTATTATCTTGACATTTAAAAATACAGGAAATTAACAATATAACTCTGCTGTCTATCCATTAAATTTGGGTGTAATTTGGCTGATGTGAGGCATACATGTTTGTTTGGTTATTAGGCAGTTTCATATTATTAACCACCAAATTATATATTGGAGCTTTCAGTTTCCCAGTTGTAATAATGACTTGGATGTTGATTTGAACACTATTTATAAGTCAGAAACGGGTAATTACGATCACTCACATATGACACAAATGTGGCATAAAGTTCACTGCTGGCAGGCGGTGACGCCATGTGTCACTTAGGTTGCCCCCTGAGCCTACAGTAGAGTTAGCAGTGACAGACAGAAATAGATGATGGCCAAAAATATATGGTATCATGGGCCCTTTTAAAATTATTAAAATACCTAAATTTATATATACTAAATATTTTGTCTTTTTTCTTTACTGTATTGTTGCATACACTACTGTGTTCATTTTACATACCCACTAGAAGAAGGTCTGTTAATCTCACTTAAGGACTCCATTTTGAGGCTCAAAAAAATCAGACAGTTGGACAGCTGTCAAAAGTGTCCTGTCAAATTGAATATGGTCTATGTGACACACAGCACATATTATTTCTCAATTCCCTAGAAAGTGGAGACAGAGCCAGATGGATTGTATGTAAATGTTGGAAAATTAGGGTTTAAATGGCATCAATAGTTATATTGAATATTCAATAATATAATAATAATAATTTACAAATTACATTACAGTGAGGAAAAGGCCTAAAGTATCACCAATTAGTTGGTTTCAAAGTTAAGGCAAAGAAATATTTTCAGATAAAAATAATGTCCAGTCCCTAAGCTAATAGAGTGTGGAACAGGGAGGTTTGATATGTTGTTTATATCAAATGATAAGGCCTGGTGAAATGACTCCACACACAGTGAGGCAGAATGATCAAAGCAAACCACAGTTGCGATCATGCGAACCCACACAGTCTAAATGTCTGTTCATTTGCGATTTTATATTAGGCTGATTCCACTGTGAAACTGCAGAGGGGAACTTGGAGGCATTCACTCACCACTTCATTGCAAATTCAGAACACTTGAGTTTTACTGTAGCTTTCATCACTATGAAAATGCTGAAATGACTGGTGTAGCTTGCTAGGTAGCATTAATGCTGAGATTGGACATGGTGTGGTTCAGTAGCTTAGTTCGGCCTTTGCGAGCACAAATTCTGCTACCATGTTGTAATAGTAGATGAAAGTCAGAGGTTCCACCGCCCAATGAGAGTTCTCATTATTAAAGTTGTACTATCTTCTGAAGGACCATATGGGTACTCGTTTTTCTGTGTGTGTAAGAACACACTGCTCAAAGGGAAGAGAAAAAATAGGAAGCTTGTGCAGTGGACTGAAGAATTATCATGCTTTGCACATGAGTGCAAAGAGCAGGGTTCAGTGATTTCTTTATAGCCCTGAGGATCACTTCTCTTTAAGTCCACACACAGCTTGATGCTTTATATGGCAATACAACTTATTACTCATACACAACCTCAAAACTTTTAGGCAAAAGAGAGGAAAAAAGTTAAACAATGAACATGACCACTGTGTCATTTGCTGGAGGTAAAGGAATTGTGTATATGCCATAACTTCTCCAGAGGCTTGAAATATGGAAGGGGGATGAATTTGGCATCAACTTGTCTGATTCCTGTCACCAGATGAATGTCAGTGTTTTCTCCAGAATGAGCAACAATACTTCAATGAGAACAAAAGAAATGGAAGTACATGTAAAATTATTGATCTAAACACAGAATTTTAAAAAAGTTGGCTGTTGACAAAGGCCACCCAATAATCGACTTGCAAAATAGCAGGGACCTGCTTTATAGCTGAAGGTCACAGCAGCAAAGCTTCCTTCTTCTAAAGTGCATTTTTTAGTTCTCTAAACTGACCCCCGCATGAAAAATGAAAGAAATTCCCTCTTTCCCATAAGCAAGCGCAACAAAAGCTAAATGTCACCAGTTGAATCTTTTCTGCCCAAAAAACCATTCATGCGAAACATCTACAATATATGTAGTTTATTGTAAATAATAAATGAGCTGACTTTCTAACAGCCTCTTAATAAAATACGCACTCTCACTCCTCTTTTCAGAGTTCATGGTGTTTTCTGAGCAGGCTGCAGTAGAGACGAGGAGGCACTGTCAAGACAACATGACTGGAAACTATTTAAGAGTCAACGGAAGACTGCAGACACCACATGCACAGATTTTTTTTCCATATAGCAAAGGATGCTGTGACGAACACTGGCATGTTAGTTGACACTTTTGTTTTATTCTAATTAAAGAGATTAAGATTAAAAGAGATTAGTTCGACATTTGTTTTCTTTTCGAGAGTGAGATTAATCTCATGTCTATCCATTATGTACGAACCTGGAGTCAAATTTCTATCAGCGTAGTTTAGCATAATAAGTGGAGGCAGGGGGACACAGCTAGCCTGGCTCTGTTCAAACTGAAAAAAGCCAACTAGGGCACTCCTTGCCTGGTTAATACCCACATACCTCTAAAGCTTACTAATTAACATGCTATATCTTGTGTTAAATACACAAGAAAGATCTGTCCACTAACAGAAATGTAAAAATAAAAATGTGTGTTTTTCCGTGGAGTTACTTGCTGTAACTATTTTGTCGCAAACATAAGCCAGACTCAGTGATTATGTGCAGTCATGTAATCACAGAGGTTGCCAGGTTTGGTACTATTGTGAGACATGTGTGCATGACACATCTGCATACTGCCCTGTAGTCGCATATTCTTGGTGCATAAATAAACTGTTGTTTGTCAAGAAATAGTTGCATCACTCCCCCTAAACCCCCAAATAATTGTTTTTACATTTCTGTTTGCTTACAGATGACAAAAAAATTCAAAATGTTAATTAGTGACTTTCCTTTAGAGTTGTTGTAAGGTATATTATGTAAATTTGCAGTAGCTAGCTGTTTCCCTCTGCTTCCAATCTTTGCGCTAAGCTAGGCTAAAACAAACAAGTTTAGCCCAGTCACTCTTTTTGCCTTCAAGTAATGTAATGCAGAACTATCTTGTAATGATTGTTTAGAGTACTTTGCAGAGGAGCATGTGATTACAGTGACTGAACTGATGAGGCTATACTATTATCACCTGTTAGCACTTGATATCTTGATGCTGAGCAGGGGATCTCATTACTGGATGGATGCTGACTTGTTATTCTGCTCACAGCCTGTCAGTGCAGGACAGATGGGATGAGGGGACGGGATGGGAAGCCTGGGAGGTACCACTGACCCTCTTCCCCTCCCCATCAGCTGCATCAACAACATGCCACACGCATCATGGGCCCGACCCATCCTCTATTCTGACAGAAGCTCACCTGCCCTCAAGCCCCCCTGAACAACAGGGTGCACTCCCCTGCCAGCTGTGTTGAACAGCCTGCGCCACTGGCCCGCTGAAGCCTGAACAAATTCTCCAGTAGCCACAGGGAGACTTCTCGTTCATTAGGGCTGTGACATTTTATAAATAATGGCATAAATAACTACTGTTGGCGAAAAAATGTTCAGAAGACTGTAAGCAAAACAGAAAAAGGAGTGGCAATAATAGGTGTAGGTACTGCGATGATCCATAGTAACAGACTATATCAGAATATTGTAAGATAATTAAGATATTTTTATTCTATTTTAGGGTTTGCCTTTTAATGGGGTCAGAGACATATGTAAAGTTTTTTTCTAATTTACAGTAACTCAGTGAGTGCTGTTCTTATCCAATAAATGAAGTATGTTAAAAATAATGTTGAAAAAATCACTGCTTAAACTTGAGAGATGAAATTGGATGAATTTATAAATAAGATGCTTTGTTTTCAAAAGGTTTAAACGAGGATCTTAATGTTGTACCTATTTTATAATATTCAGATATCTTGTCTAGTGAAGTAAACATACAGTTGTAGGCTGATTGTGTATTTACAGTCCCTGGTGGGCTATGAGGTGAATTCAGGAAGGTCTTATAATGAAACTTACCCTTTTCATGCGCTTATCCAGGAAACATACACTGTATGCTAATGATTTACCCCTCCTATATGAAGTTAAAGTTACTCTAGCGTTTTAGTAGGCCTATTGCACTTCCATGAAGATTACTCACAAGAGACAGAAAAAATAGTCAAAATTAAAGCAACTGATGCTGAGATATCCTGACCTTTAAGTCCTGGATATACTTGCTTTTTAACAAAGCGAAGGCGTAGACAGGCGTCGGCGATGCAAACGGCATTGTTCACATACTTGCCTGCTTACTTTGCGTGTACCTGGAGGATTAAACCTGAATCCACTAGGGGGCAGGCCAGGACCGGATCATCCCTCACCGACACCGGATTATCTTCCTTGACAACCTCCGAATTTGCACATCGTTAACAAACCAAACTGATTTTAATAAGACATCATAACGATCTCCGTAATTGTGGACTAGCTCCAGGAGTTTTATTGTAAACATCCTGCCATAAATCTCTTTTTTTAAGTCTGCTGCTGACCTTCTTCTTTTGGGTTTAATGGCGTTTGGTAAACCAACTACATACCGCCACCACCTATGCTCCAAAGGAACGCAGGATAGGCGTGGCAGCCATCTTCCGTATGCTTACGCATAGTTAAAAGCATGTATATCCAGGGCGTCTCTGGCATGGGGCAAACACCAAAAACACTTGAGCCTACACTTCCCACAATGAAACTCATCTTTCAGTGGACTCTAATTGCCTGGTTAATACCCACATATTTCAAACTCCACACACTGTGTGTGTAACACAGGCCAAATAAAGTATTATTAAAGCCCAAGTTGATACAACCCTGATGTCATCATCAGGGGTTATTTTCTTAAACGTTAAAAGATCCTCCATAGCTAAAGATGACATTACACAAATGTATTCACAGTCCGAGTAGTACTCCTTATGACAACTAAGCTGAACTTTATGTGTAAAAATTAAAATGGCCCTTTAAAATCTGGGAAGTCCAAGAAAGGTACCTATATTGTTTATGTATTCTTATTATAATAATAGTATTTTATTATTTCATTGTGATATAGCTGTTATGTCAATGTAACTGTGTGTAAGTGCGGTCTAGTCTGCAGGGTTCAAGGGAGGAGATTTAGAGGCGTGAATAAAAGGTGTATCCTGGTACACTGATAGAGGTCACAGGCTAAAGTGTGTTGTGTCGGCTGTTCATTAAATTACTGGAGAGCCTTTGGCATCATGTGGTCATCTGTTTTTATTTTTTAGTTCTTTTGAGTGCAAACCTGAAACTATTTACTGTCAGCTGCAGAACAGCCTGCTTCACTGCCCTGCTGAAGCCTGAACAAATTCTCTGCTTGCCACTGGGAGACAGTTGGTGATTTTGTGTACTTCAGGTTTGTGAGATTTTGTAAACAAATGGCATAAGTGCTCTAAGTACAGCATGCGCATGTAGTGAGTATGTCTAATGCATCACAAATTAGTTTTTCCAACTGATGAATACTAATACGTTATTTTGAGAGGCAAGATTGTCTTGTTTTGGTTAGGTCTTGTTTTTGAAAAATGGAGAACTGCTTATTCGATTGCTTTAAACTTTTCCGTCCACAGAATGCAAATTATGTGGCTGTTTAGTAGAGAGTGAGAGACCGCAAGTAAAAACAGTCTTCAACCAACATCATATTAAATATAAAAAGCACCAGTTTTCTAACTGTGTTGGGATTTCTCTCACTACTAAGTGGAGACTGTCACTGCCTCTTGCTTCTGGAGGAACTGAAGCTGTAGTCTGTAAAGAGGGTCTGATACTTGGATGGTTGATGAAAGTACGCAGGGCCCCGACAGCCAAGTCCCAGAGGCCAATCCTGACGCAAGATATTAGAACCTGAATAAATCATGTAATGTTGCTGTATCATCCCTGCCTTGATCAATCTCGCCCGATCAATACATCAGTCCTCAGGCATGATATCTGAGGGACAGTAGACCTGCCACCTGGTCATTAGCATCAGGTGAATGATTGGCTGACAAAGAGGCTGGGGGGGGGGGGACCTAGCAGTGGCAATGTGAAGTGGAAAGCATATAAATTGCAAAACGGAATGGAATTTTTGCAGTCGCAAATAGAGAAAGATCAATTTTACACTATTTGGTGAGCTTTCACATCAGCCATCTGCTCTGTGCAAACTCTGGAGATGGGTCCCGCTTATTGTTTCTTCGACTAATACCCTACTCTAGGTCAGTCGTTCATGAAAAAAACCCCATCATGCTGGCTATTCACAGCATGATGTTCAGTTATCTGACAACACCTCATATTGTTCAGTTTATGAATGCACGTCGATTCTTATTTTGTTCTGTGGTGCAAAGATAGAAGAAAGCAATAATCCGTTGTATTAAAAGTATTGCTATGGTTCCTTCAGTTCATCAAAGCACTCTGTGAAATTACAACACACTGTGCTACTAGTTGCTGATTAATTCATGTTACACTTGGTCACAGCAGGAACAAAGAGTCTCACTTTATAATCTCACAGGGACTTATTTCCTCATTAGGGAGCATTTTAACTACACTGAGTATCATTTTGTTTTTACTGTATATATCCTGAATACTCACTGTAAGATGGCAACATACTGGGTGATTGTTTTTCTCCAAATATTCTTTGGCAAATCGTTGTTAATTATTTGGTTATTAGAGGCCAATTAACAAATCTAAATGTGTTGGTATGTTTGCACATCAGTCATCACTTTTTTTAGCCATGAAATTTAGCTGTTTACACAATATAATTTTTCAGCCCTTTTACATTAAATACATTTTAACATGTCATAGTAGGAAAAACAAAGGTGAAAATAATAAAATGACTGAACTGGGATTCTTGATCAGAACAGAGCCATCATTATTGCTTTTAGTAACACCTTTTCTGTCTGTGACAAGTCAAAACGTCTGCTGTAAAAAAGGTCTATGACTTTTGTATTACAGCTTAAAGAAAATAACAGCTGTAGGTCTATAGTCAACCATAGTAAGAATTCCCTTTGTGGACTATAAGCCAGTTGTTTTTTGAATGCAGGCAACTATTCGGGGTGCGGTTGCATCATGGCTGGGCACTGCCAAACTGGCGTGGATAATGGACTACATGGATGGATGAGCAAGCCTATGAGTTCTGAATAAGGCACACAACAAATAAATAGCTCTGGTTTAAATGTTTCCATAATCCATATACATGTTTGTTAACCAGCCAGACAACACAAATACTACAAATCACTTGGTGGTGACCAAGTGAAGGCAACTCCTGCTGGCACCAGGAAAATACAACTTTGAAATTCAGAAGTAATGATTAAACATTGGAGTAAACATTGGAGTAAATGAAGTGAATCATGAAAAATGAACAGCATGTTTGCTGTTCATTTTTCATGATTCACTGCATTTATTATTGTTAAATACTGTACTGTGAACTGAGTCTCTCTCTACTGAAGTTTGAAACCCTACTTGTAATATATTTTTAATTACTCTGGTCGGAGTTTGGGTAAAATATTAGAAATATTGTGTAAAGCTCCCCTGGGACAATAATTTTACGTAAAAGTCAACACAACAATGGCGAACCACCAACCAGCATTACATTTATCGAGCTTCAGCGTCAAGACTTTGCTTAACAACTCTCACACTTCAGTTATTTCTTGGGAATATAGAGTTTACAGGTAGACTCCTGTTTTTTCTATTGAAAATGTGTCTGTGTGGCTCAGTGAAGAAGTCAGTGAGTATTACACTAAATGCAAGGTCGGGCTAGTTGCCAAGGTTAAAATTTTGACTTACAATAAAGGCATTCACAAATAGCATACGATAAGGAAGAATGGGTGGCCCAAAAAAACCCTGCCTTGACGCATCATTACTAAGAACCCTTAAAAAACACTCCTGACGTTTCATCATTACAAACAATTTACTCATTGTGTCAACTAAATTATTTTGTTGCTATAATTGTGAAGTTTCCATTATCCAGTTGAAAATAAATTAAGCTAGAGTTTTTTTTCTCCAGGAAAACTGGATTCAGATTGCCTTCAACAGCACAAGGCACCTTGATCCCATATAAAGTCAGTGCGATGCGAGTTTGGGCTAAAACACGTCAGTAGGAGTTGAAAAGGTTTTAACTTGAGCAGCATATTTGCACTTACCCTGAGGCCTTAGGACTCCAATTCGTGAATATATTGAGAAAAGGATAGCACTCTAGAAAAAATAACAGAAATAACTGGAGTCCCTGGTAAGTTTTGAGATCAGTCAGGCTGAGTTGTTACACAGACTGTCTAAAAGTCACACCACCTCTGGCTCAGGCACCAAACAAACACATTGGTCATTTTAAGCAGTTTCATCAAATGACCAATGTGTTTTTCCTGGAAGCAATCTCACAATCTGAATATGGTGAATATTCTCTCTTTTACTGTGATTTAAAAAGAATATTAAATTAATTGCTAATTTAAGGCAACTACTGAGTTAAGCGCCATTAAAGGAATGTGGTTCCAGGATTTTGTTCAGTTGTTTGGCTGGTTTAAGCTTTGTTGCAACTAAGTTTTGCCATGCACCTGGACTGTAAGCTGTCCTTCAAGCATGACAACTAAATGAAATCCATGGCCATGGTTCAGTTATGAGGCTGTGAGGTGAATTGCTGTTAATCGAAATAACCTTTAGCCTTTTTTTCAAAACTAAAGCTAAACTAATTCAAATCTAACTTACATACTACTGAAATGGATTGATATCATTATAAATTATACATAAATAATTTTTGACTTTCTTCATTATGCTTAAAGGTCCAGTGTGTAATATTTCTGAGGATTTACTGACAGAAATGCAATATAAGATCAATCAATATGTTTTCAGTGGTGTATAAAAGACTTTACATAATGAAGCGTTATGTTTTTATTACCTTAGAATGAGCCATTTATATCTACATAACCGCAGGTCCCCCCTTCCATGGAGGCCGCCATGTTGCTTTAGCTAGAAGCCTGCCATAATCATCAATAGAAGTATCATGTTTCCCTTGTCAATGTTGTTAAATATACAGTTGGATTGTAGGGAAGCCCTAAGCGGCCATCGATTCAAATATTTTGTTTATTGCGTGTTCCTGTGAGAACAGCAGGTACCTTTCTTTACAATAATTTTGAAGACATTTGTAGTGTCACTGGTTAGCTCAGTTGGTAGAGTGTAGGACTTGTAATCAAAGGACTACAGGTTTGACTCCTGCTCTTAGCAACTTTTGTGTGTTTTTTATCATCCTCTTCAACAAAGTTATTATGAAGAGATTCAAGGGAATCCAATAACACAATTCCCGACATCTGTTTCAAAGGTTCCAAAATAGGCATCAGAAAATGTGTAACGTTAAATGGATTCCCCTGATTGAGAAGCGGATGAATTTCCTCTGCCTGGGAATGATGGGGAAATGAAAAGTCCATTGGTTGATGAATGTGGACTAATCGCCGGAATGCGCATAGTCCAGCACGTGCTTTATCGTAAGAATGTGAAACAGTCTCTTCATAAGAATTTTGTTGAAGGGGATTGTGAAAAAGAAAAAAAAAGTTCTTCAGTAACACACAACCCTATGATCATGAGTGTTGTGCTCTACCAACTGAACTAACCAGTGACAATGAAAACTACACTGAAATTATAATTAGGAAACATTCCTGCCGACCCGTGTTAAGCTACTTTTTTGTTATCTCGTGATCACAAGATAATTATGCCGTTATCATGGGAATATTGAGTAAAATAATATTTGAATCGATGGCCGCTTAGGGCTTCCGTAGAATTGTAATTCATTAACATTATTCTTCAGTGTGTGTTTTGGCTTTGCTACCTGGACAGAAATTTGCCGGTTACGTTCGTGAGACAATCAGCTGATTTTTATAGGAAATACAACAGCATAGCATGAAAGTTCAGATCAACCAGCTAAACTTCACATTTTCCTGCCCTGGTGGAAAACACTTTACTGCAAACAGCGTTATGATAACAAGACCAGTTGGAGAGGAATCTTGATCCTCACCTGACAATGCCTTTGTAAACTTCATGTATTATGTGGTTTATATAAGACTGTGGTGCAGAAACAGTGAGGCTTACATTTTCCTGTTATCTGACAGTGTACATACTTGATGAGTGAGGACTTTTTGCGCAATTTGACCAAGCCAAAAGCTACTAAACTTTCTTCTTTCTAGTTAAATGTGTTATTCCATAAATCCAGCACACTGTTGGCTATCCCTATCCCTACTGCAGAAGATGATGTGTGGCTATAGGTGTTAGAAGGAGAGAATTCAATACATTTCATGTATTAATAACGATATATATTTTATAATTTAGTAATTATTTCTACAGTATATGCTTGCTTCCTTTTTTCAGTTTAGCATTAGCACTACAAAAGAGACATAATCCTTACATGGCAAGTGGGTATAAAAGCCAAAATTGCAGGGGACTGTCTCTTTGACTAAGAGGTCAGAAACCATACAAAAAAAATCTAATTTTCTCACCCAAACAAGATTGGCTTCAAATCAAGGGAAGAGGAATATTTTTAATCTAGGAAGTATTTTGCCCATGAATTAATGGTGGGTCTTTTGACAGACTGCAGCACTAATAAGATCAGCACAATGCATAATGGCATGTGACCTTTTACAGTGCTTTTGGCTTCACCTCCAGATTGGAACATTTAGCTGTCGCTGTGGCCAATTATTTCTCAGGTACCTCCTGTTGTGCAGGATAATAACACTTAATTAGCCAGAGAATGCAGGGAGTAGGAGGAGGGGGTTCTCTCTTTTCTCCCTCATATCCCATTCTCTCTATCTCTCTGTCTTTCACTGTTGGAATGCAGGTCTCTGACAGGGATTGCAGTGAGAGTCAATTATGTCCACTCTACTGCCTTAACACTCACCTGCACAGTGAGGGGTCCTGGGTCTGTGCAGTCTGGCCTGGTCATAATCAGGATGTTCACAGGTATCATGCTTTCAAGGGACGTGGAGGTCAGACCAGCTGCGGGTGGGAGGGAGGATGAGGGCCCATCTGCCTTTCTAGCCCCAAAGCTACTCTCTTCATCATCATCATCATCATCATCATCATCATCCTCCTCCTCCTCCTCCAACAGGGCAGAAACGTTGGAGGACAGATTAGCCAGCAGCCAATGAAATGTTGTATATTCTCTGTTCCTGCAAACTGTGTTGTCTCTGAGGTCACATTCAAGAATGTGGACCAACTAAAGACCAGTTAAAAAGATTCTAGTCTACAGCCATGCTAGCAACTCGGTGAGGCTGTAGTTAGGAACAGCAGTGCTTTAAGCTACATGCTAACGTCATCATGCTAACATACTCAAAAGACAATGCTATATGCTGATATAAAAAAAGTTGTAACATTTACCATGTTCACCACCTTATTTTAGCATGTCAGCTTGCTAACATTTGAAAAGGGATGAGGGATCACCAGAGTTATCATCCTGACGGGATCATGGATCTCTGTACCAAATTTCATGGCAATCCATCCAATTGTTGTTTAGATATTTATGTATGGTCCAAAGTGATGAACCAATAAACAGATTGATCTAGACCTACCTAGACCAATGCCACTAGCATGCAGGGGCGGATAGTGTTACAAGTAACACAAATTAGTAAAAAAGTAGTTTTAACAGTAACTTTTTACATTCCTTTTTAAAATGGTACATTTTTTCTTGACTTTTGTATTTTTTTGGGCTAGTTATTTACTCTGAACTTCCCTACATTTGCCATTTATACTTTTTTACTACTAGTTTGCTAAAGGGATAGTAAGCCATAGAATGCATTGTCACCTATTGCTGACTGGCTGGAACAATATTGTGGGGAAGGGCCACACCACTTTCGTTGTTTTCCATTTACAGAACCAGGGCTCTGTGTAGGAACACCAGACTTTTTATCAGACCACACACAAAACAGGGAGCTAGCGAACCGTGAGGAAATCTTTGATGAATTTAACAAAAAGTCTGTTGGATTACAATCACTTACTTTAATTACCCTTTACCCTTTAACTACTATATTTTTTGCTACATTAACTGAAATGAGCTATCATCCAAGCTGTGTGCGCAGTTACGCAGGAGAGCTTTAACTGGTGCGCTTGTGCCAGTTAAGAGCAGAGCATGGCTTTCTTTTGATGAAAAATTTCTTTAATTCACACTGGTTTTTTGTTTTATAGCGATGTCCAATGGTGAATTCATTAAATAGAATGTTGCTGATGAAACTGATCTTGGCTTTCACTCAGTAGGCTACCAGTTATTATTTATTTAGGAAACAATAATTTTTGGAATGCATATGGAGAGAGCTAATAAGGGTGGATAAAACAGTCCTGTTGGGCTTTACGTGTGATGCGCAGGTCTCCCTCTATATATAAGCTTACCCTACTTCATTGAACAATAGGCTGCTCCCATGTTATTGCCACAATAATTCTTTACGTTGTAAAGATTATGTTCATAGATGCTTTAGGAATAAATGTTTTTTTCAGAGTGCCTGTGCTATTGGAAAAGGCAAATCATATGCAGTGCCCTTCAAATCAAAGTAAGTGGTTTGGATGGCTGTACGTCCACATCAAGACACAGGCAACAAGAGCAGGCTAGGCAGCTAGCAGGTATTTTAAAGTGATCTCATAAATATTTTTTTATCTACATGAAAGTAAGTAAAATAATTGTATTAAATAGAAATTGTAAAATTAGAGATAATCAACAAGCAAAGTAAAGTGCATTCCCTAGGAATAACCGTGTTGCACAGCTGCTATTTCTAACCTAATGCACAGCAGATTAAACACTTATTCCCAAAAAAAACTTGAGACTTGACTTGATGAAAAATGACTCTGGCCTGCACACACTAAACAATATTAAAACACAAAGTAGCTTGGACTTTGAGTAATTTATTGACCATATTTATTTATTGACCTGAATTTATTGAGTACTTTCATACTTTAACTTAAGTAGGTTTGTCAAATGGTAATTTTTACTTTTACTTGAGTAATCTTTTATGGGAGTAACTGCACTTTCATTTGAGCAAAGATTTTAAGTTCTCTACCCACCACTGCTAGCATGGCTAAAAATCTTACTATGTTCAAAATGAAAGGAAAACGAAGATAAACAGTAAATGACTGAAAATGTCACAGTAGGCATGTGAAAGATCAGTAGTCGTGGAAGATTAGGATCATACCTTAAAGATATAATACATAACATCACTGCATTAAAATGTCTAAAAAAAACTAGACTTATGTTATATACGTACTGTATTTTGTTGAGTTGTGTACTTACTACCCCAAATGATCCCACATGTTTCCAAACATGTTCAAAAACAAAAATCTGTAATTTTATTCTAGGTAACAGTACATTTCACTTGGTCGCCTGTCAATCGTGTCGTATTCCCTTTACACCCTTTAGTTGCTATAAGTTCTGGAGAAACACAAAATTCATCAGATACGTTACTGGACGTTACTGAAGAAGGAAGTCCGTGAACGTTATTAAAACATAACGCGAATACAACTTTAACACATTACCTCGTCCATGAACATGATTTCTGAGACACGTCAGATAGATTTTCATCAGCAAAGGTGGTTGTTTAACAATGTTCAACAACTCCCATGCATACATCTTTTGTTACTGTCTTGATGTAAGACATTCCTTGCAGCAGAAATAACATACTGTGTGTTTAATCATCTCATGAACTAAATATTCACCACTTCACAAAATGCAGCATATATTGCTCATTCTTTGGCAGACGTGCTGATGGTTTCAGTGTGACTAATAATACATGTTTTCATTTCCCTTCACTGATTCTGACACATGCAATAGCATATCATGACACCGGGTAGCAGGAAACTAATACATTTTGAGTTCTGAGTTGGAAGTTAGTAATCATGGATAAATGTGACTTTAATACAACAGCTGCTTTTTGGATTTTGTCTCATCTCAACTGTACAGGCATGGTTAACTTGAGTTCACTTTCTTCAGCCAGCATCACTTTCACCGGTTGGCTAATGAACACCTCCACAACAACATCCAAACACACAATATTGACAAAATAACACTCCTTCCTGCATAAGATGGTCAGACTTCAACAAGATTCAATCAGTGAAGCCCTGATCACCTCATGCACTCTGGTTCACACTTTCTTCTCTGTATCTTACATTTCTCACCCTGGATATCTAAGGTCCAAACAAGTGGTTGGACAGGACAAAATGTGACAACATATTCACAGTGGAAGTTTTCACATGACAGTGGAAACAGCTATGTACTGTATTTCACCTCTGATCATACAAGCAGCCAGCTGCTACTTGAAAAGTAGACAATAACACAATTTACTAAATATGAGGCTACAAAGAAACATGATCCAAAACTAACAAATCAGAAAGGCACTTGAACATGAGCCAATTACAACCTTACAAAATGTGACCACTGCAATGTCCAGAGAACCAAGGACCCTTGACTTACACTTACCAAATGCAGTGGTATGTTCTCATGGGAGCCAGGAATTAGTTATTCAATGGTTATGCAATTGTAATTTTAATAAAACAACTGAATAATGTTTATGTCACATCACAATTTCACAATTTGTATTGCATTGTCGGAGTCACCTGCAGAACATATTTCATGAAATTAATCCATCCTTGTTTGTTTTTCTGACTGTGCTATATAATGAGTAATTTCTTCAACAAGTACAGCAACTATTTAAAAAAACACTGTAGGTTATTTACAGTATATATGTATAACAAGATTGTGAATGTCATGTATTTGATCCACAGATTGATACATTCTAATGTGACCTAAACCTTTCAAATTGTTTCTGTTAGTACATGAAGTTGCACAGTTTGTTGTATCTTATCTATACTTACTACTGAATATATTAATAAGTATGAGATTTTTGATAATGAGATGCATGTAAATAATTTATCTGTATAATATGAGCACTGTGCATAGCATAAATTTGTTGTAATAATAACGTTTTGTGGTTCAACATATTTTCAGCTGCTAATATGGCAGCTTCATCAGTCGCCCTACACTTCAAACTATAGTTACCACTCTAGCGTCAGTTTTGCATGTGCAGGGCTCTGCGGTCAAAGTAGCAAAAATAAATTTGCCATTTTAGCTAAATTGTGGCACCAAAACTGATTGGTTAGTTGGAAAAGACCATTGTTTATGTTAACTATTGGATTCACACGGGAAACGAAACCCGGTCTGGGTGAAAGGCCTGTGTTTGACCGATATATAACCCATCCCAACCTCCTCCCAATGCAGACTTTTCTTGCTCTTTATACCACGTCACCTGACTTCAACGGCACATCAAAACATTACGCTAGAGGGATACATTCAGAAATTGCGCTAGAAGGGTTCCTACAGTGTCACAGTTTGAAGCTTACAGCCACTGACCAAGCTGCCGTAATTGGTTATTGTGCTTTTCATAATAATGACAATTACTTAAAATCATGTTTAATTTCCTCCATAATCCTGTATTTGCACCTTTGCTTCAAATAGCACTGCCTGGTCCTATTATAGCATATTTTTTAGGAGAACATTAACAAAATATATAAAAAATATACAACCCCAAACAAATTCTTCCAACCGGTAGGTTAAAGTTAATATAGCCAAATTATTTATTTTACTTTTCACAATAAAACACAATAAATGGCCTGTTGCTTGTCCTGATTGTACGGAACATTATCTGTTAAATTTTTTTTTTACGTTGATTTGTAGTCTTCACAAAATCTTCACAAGTGTGCATCTCCAGTGTTAAAAACTGTTTTCTCATGTATTTGGTAAAACATCTTTATCAGACAACTCAACTAAAATGTTACTTTCAGGCTTTCAGTCCAGCCTAGTAGCTAGGTAGATTTATTTTCTAATATAACAGGTTATAGAGTGAAATTGAGTTTGTAACTCCCTTCTGCAACATAGCAGACAATATACGTTAATCAAGAAATGTTAGAGTATGTCGCCATTAACTGGACACAAGCAGCTGTCCAAATATGTTCATAAAGTTATAAATGAAAGCCATTTATGATTTATGACAAAACTGCAATGCAGACCTACTGTAATATGTACATTCTTGCAAAAATACCTGCCACAGTAAATGTTTCAGGTAAAAAGGGCACCAGAAAGAGAATCAGGTCTATCAATTATGTTTTAAAGGTCAACCTTACCAATACATAGGGTCCACTTATGTTTTTGTTTTTTGTTTTTTTTTCAATTTTAACCAGTGAGAATAAAGAGAAATTCAACATTCATCTCATCTTTTCAGCCAACCCTGGGCTAAAAATAGGGCAGAGATACCATAAATTGCTAAACGAGACATGCTATTTCCCTTTTGATGTGGACACAGTGAAAGTCAAAGCCTTAGCAAACTAGCTGATTTAGTCTGTGGTCTTGGACAATCATTGTAAAAATGGCAGACAGCAGGGCTGAGATCAGAACAATAGCGCAGACACTCTGTAAATGACTTCAGTCAGTCATCAATTACCCAGAAGACTATGTGGGAAGTACAAAAGCCACCTAATTACATTTAATCTCGACTTTTGATGTAAAACAGGAGGTTAACATAATATCACTTAACCATCTTCATGGTTCAGTGATGCCAAATGACTAGGCTAATGAAAGCCAGTCTGCCTCACTAACACCCTCTGACTGGTCATTTTTTGTGAGACAAGCACTCTTGAAAATCCAATTTTCTGTGTGCTTGGTTTCTTTTTTATGTCTATTCACTTGTCATGTCTTACGTCAAAGAGATTATTATTATTTTTTTTTTTTTTGCCGTTTTCCAGCTCTCTAAATCTATCATTTACAGCAGGTACAATGCTTGGATAGGGCAAATCCTTTCTGCATGACTTCACCTTCTGTGGCAAAGGACTTGAAAGGGGATGGAAACTGTTCAGCAAAAGGAATGAGTTCTGGGGTTTTGAATATGTCATTGGTGTTATAATCTCAGGAGGTAAAACTACAGTGCAGTTGAAAACACTGACATTAAGAATTTAAATCATCTGGGAATCAAGCAGGAAACCTCTCTACAAACTGCCAGTTTAACAAAGCTTTAAAACCCACATCGGGAATATATACATAGGCATAAACCAAACTCCTGCACAGGGTTCACGTGTCTCACTGGTTGCCACATCACAGTCATAGATCATGAGGAGTTATTACGGTTGTAGCTTGTAATGGGTCTGTACAGGTAATGGGAGAATGGGCCGAATGTGACAGACAAATGGCCAATTTTCTCCCCAACCTCTGAGGGCCTCTAATACTCCCCCATATGCTTTGTGCTCTCATAAGACACATCGCAGGACTTCGGAGCTCTCATTTTAGGCAGCACATTTCTTGTAAAAAGGACTATGTGGAAGATCTATCAGAAAAATGGCACATGACAAATGATGTTGCCAAAATAACAACAACAACAACAGCAAGAAAAAAAAAACACAATAGCATGGGCTTTGGAACAAATAATAAATTGATGTTGAAAAGCCCTGTCAGATGCTGCAGTGAGCTTCGTCATATTCAGACAATTATCCCAACAATGTTTACAGAGACCTTCCCAATGCGTCGAAGCAAACTCTACAGTAACCTAAGGGCTTTTTATTTTGAACTGTACAACAAAGCATATACCACCTCTACTGTAAACATGTTTATAAATAAGTGACTTGCCCTGAGGCTGACATTGACGGCATGCAGTCAGTGTACAGAACCTAATGAATCTCAATTAGGTTTTTAGGGCAACATCAGGCTGGTTTTGACCCTTTCGAAACATCTTCACTGCCAGTACCATTAACGACAACATTACAACCCTCTTTTCTGAACACTTTGACACACAACTAACACTGGAATATTGCTGCTTTAGTCTTTTATCTAGAACATTTTGAAGTGGTATGAGTAGAAGCTTTACTGTCATGGCTGATTGACAGCTATTGTGGTGGTAGGTAAAGGAATAGTTCCACATGTGAAATACGATTTCTGGGTCATTGTGGGGTTATATGTGGGACTATTTACTGAACAGGCACAGTGATTTATAAAAATAGTATAGCTGATAAACTACTGCAACACCACAACATGTCATTTAATGCTTGGGTTAGTGTATGTATTATTTAAACAAGAATAACATATTCATTCATCTGTGAGCTTAAGATGTGCTGATAGGCGGTTTTTGTTACCTTAGGACAGAGTCAGGATAGTTTATGCTAAGCTAACCCAATTTACCATTCTGTTGTAGCAATGTTCTCATCTCTTGGCAAGAAAGGGAAAAGATAATTTTGCTAAATGTCAAACTCTTCCTTTAAGAATCTGGAAGCTTTTCTGACTTCACATTAAACATTTTGAAGCCCTTAATCATTTGTATTAATTTGTCAAAATCAACCTGGGCTCCTAAAATTAACCTTGTCATGATATAGATTGTCTCTTTTCTTAAGCCTCATCCATCAGTGTCTCTTTTTCCTCTGATAACTTGAGTATTGCTGACCTTTTGTGTAAAATCTTTCTTGTATTTCAGATGGGACCAAAAAGAACAAGATAGAGAGGGAAAGAAGGGTCCCTGTCGACACCTTGTTCCAATACTCTACACCAGCTGCAGGCGAGTTTAAGCCTCTGGGGTTAATCTGCTATTTAGTAGCAAACACATTAAGTAGATTTCCACTCAACACAGCCCTCTGCGAGAAATGTTCTACTGGACTCTGATTATGGTCAAGAGCTCACACTTATGCTTGTGCCAAGACCAGGCTGATTTTCATTCATAGAACTATGCCATCGCTGGATGAGGCAAGTGCTCCTGCCCTTCGAGCTGTGTGTGCCAAAATGCCCTATTTTGAAACTTTTATTCCGCTAGCATATGCCAGTGACCTTATGGGACACCTCCATGCTTAATTTTTACCCTAATGTCACAGCAGAAGGGAACCCGAGTGAACCAAATGACCCTAAACATGGGCTTTTCACCCCTTCCCCTTAGAGAGTCTATGCACGCCACAGATATGTGTGAGCAAACACAATTTAATAGTGTGTATTTCTTAAGTTTCTTTATGGTAAAGTGAAACATCTACAGCTAGAGAAAAGCTGGGTGCAATGATTTGTGAATACTGTGTACCTCAAATCAAAATATAAGTATAGACTGTAAAAATATATCGATTACACATTCTTTTGATTTCTTTAGCACTGTAATATAATTCTGCATGTGTTTGACTTTTGTCTGTAAATAATAGTAACCTGTACCAACAAATAATTCCAGCAACACAGTTTTGTGGCCTTGTCAGCCCTGCACCGTTATATACTGTACAGCATGTTGTGTTCACCGCTGCTTAATCTTTCCCTCATCATTAGTTTTGCCACATTATTGACGGAAAATAAAAGATTTATGTGTTCTGTGGCCATACCTTCAGTATAAACCTCTCCCCTAATTCAATGTCCATTGCTTACAGGCTGTTGTGCATGTGGGCAGAATATTAATGTCACTCCAAAGACCTGATGGCTTTAGTGTGCTGAGGAGCTGAGGAACGCGCAAAAAGCTTCATTAAGACTGACACAGACACTTTTTTTTGCCAAATTTAAAATCTTGTTAAAAAGAAATTAACACTCTTTAATATTATATTTAAATCTATTTTGAATGTATCTTTAAAAGTGCAACAATCCGTAATGCGTGATGCTTTACAACATCCTGGAATGTATCATTACCATTAACAGGGTGATTACAGCCACCTGAGAAAGTGGTATTACTAATATTCAAGGTTGTTCCTTCCTAAGTACTGTTAGACCTCACAGCTTTGACAAAGGGCAAAACCAACTGTTGTTTAATATGTGATACAAGATGGTGAGTTTAACTGATTTAAGTCCCATTTGCTCAGCCACACCAGATTCTGCGAGATGGCTGACTGTCACACGGAACCACAGGATCAAGAGTTTGCTACCCTCAATGACATGAGAGCTGGGGGCTACGATGGCAGAGGGCTGCTTCGGGTTTTATATTGAATTGTTCCCAGTGACACCAGGTTCAATAACGGCTATGCCATGTCATATAAAAAGAGGAGATGTAAAAACAATCCTGATGCCCCAGGGTGTTTGGAATACACAAAAGAAAATGAAACATAACTGATTATATATTTAATCTATCCCAGAACCATGTTGCTTTACATTCGCACAGTCTGCTACTGTTTGTCCACTGAGAGCCTCCCAGTACAACCTACAACCACAGACAGAATTCACTCGGGCATTTGATGTGTTCAGGTTCCTTGCTCTAAGGATCATTTAAAGTAATTGTTGATGTGGGTACCACATTAATCAGTTTCAGTCTTTGCAAACTAAATATGTTTTTGTACGTTTTGGTACTGCATGAAAAAGGTGGGCGTAAAAGCGCATAACGTTTGGCACCTGAGACCAGAATAAGCATCAGAGCATTTTGTTAGGTTAAGGTAGAATAAGAAAAGATTTAGTTAATTGTAAAGTAAAAATGCAGTGTATTCGGCTTCAAGTCACATCTGAATCTTGGGATATTTTACAAAGACCAAGATCTAGTGTGATTTGAGTGCCTAAAATCGCATTAATTACAACAAGCAGATGTTGTATTACAAAACATGAAATATGCTGACGAAACATTCTGATGAACATTTTGCAATTTCACAAATACGTTCATAGAAACGGTTTTCTTATTACGGTGAAATCCAGCCGGCATTATGTTACACACATATTTGCTGCTACAAATGAATAGTACATAAACATAATTTTCATCAATCTCAAGACTCTCTGCCCACCTCACTTTATTTAACACCTGATTATGAGCTTCATACACTGTGATGAAGTGTGCACATACATTATGTTCTTTGCATTACATGTAGAGTGCGTGGCATTCTTCTGTGTGTTTTATACAACTAGGACACACGTGAACCAAGTGTAACTAAACATGTAAAATCAGTGTTACAGCATCTGGTGTATTGGTGTATATATAACAACTGTTGTGAGCAAAGCCACTGGTCTGGGTAAAAAGCTAAGCTACACTGGTCCTGTGATAAAAATAGTCAAAAATCAATTCATGGCAGTATTCTGAAGAAGATTTCTCAAGTTATAGTTTACAATCATAAAAAAATTAAAGCTGTAAAAAAAATCCAGTCAAGTTTGGTTTCACTGAAAAACAATGTTTTTTTTTTAATACTGTACACAATATCTTAAGTGAAGTCTTGAACGCACCATTGATATATCACATTTTGAACTGTTCACATGAACCTTGGACTGTTACCTAGGCTTTTAATGTGTCTGCTTTGCAATCAGAACCCACTTTACCCCACAAAATGGTTGAAAACAAAAAAGGCACTTGTTCATAGCCTTGTAATTCTTTCTTTAATACATTAAAGCTTGAAGTGAGTAAAAGAACAGAGGAATGACACATAAATCCCTCTGCATTCTCATTAGCACAGAAAAGGCATCTTATAAAAGGCTGACCTTCACACCATGTTTTTGAGGGAACCTGCAGTTTTAAAGTCAAAGTCTTTATGCCAGATAAGCAGTAGTGCATTTTAATCCTCTCTCTGCTGAGTGGGGCATCTGGTTAAATAACTGCCTTTTCACCTCTCCTCTTTGTAGTGGGGATTTCTGTTATGACCGCACTTCCCTCTGCAGATCCCCAAGACCTCAGATCCACCCATTGTATAGGCACATTGTGTCAAACCTAAGCTCCCGCTCCAAATAGCCTTCACAGGCTAAGGCAGCATATTCCTGTCCGTGGCACGAACCAATCGTTATTTCCGGTGAGTTCAGATTATAAAACTTTTTTTCAATATTTCCGTTCCTATCGTGTGTTTACAAAAGCTGCTGTTGGTCATTTATGGTTGAATCTCAAAACCAATTAACTTTTTTCCCCCCTCTCCTCACTGAGCTGATGCCCCCTTCCAACAATATGTTTTCCACTGCTTGGTGTTTCCAATCCAACGTTTCCAAGGCAACAAGGCATCAAGCAAGCTGCTGCGGGTTTGCCATTTCGGGCCGTTTGAACTCCAGCATTTCAGCCGGGTTAATTACTTATTAAAGATTTAAAAAGTGCACACTGACATGGCCAAGACATGAAATGAGAAGTAGGTGGATTCCCGTAATGAACCTCATTATTCTTACCTTGCATTCACACCCTGATACAAAGCAAGTGAGATTGCACCCTATAAATATACATACGCTGAATGTTTGACTGTACTACCTGGTAGGCAGTTTGTCCAATCAAAGCTGTCTCCATGCGATATCTGAAAGATCACAGAAGGTGTCAGCGTATGACAGTTTCTGTGCTGCTGACTTTAGTGATGCTGTGGTGATCTCCTCCAGGCAAGGGATCTTCAGCTAGCTCATTCAGAGTTGATATATGACGCTTGGAGATGATGCAAACTGATTTAACTAAATGGCAGATAAGCAGACAACCCTTCCTCAGCATCCAACCCTGCTGTAAATTCCTCTTCTACTCCAGTTCTACTCGACCCTATTAATTTGAGAGCTTCAACTTTCTTCTGAAAGTCCTTGTCAAACGGGAATTTCCAGGAACTAGATAAACAAACGTTGACACTGTCTGTACCCATCAAGTGAAACAGAGAGACTAAGCCGAAAGCATTAGCGTGAAAAGCATCTTAAATTGAAGATCAGGTTGGTATGACCTTCCTGCCAGTTGGTGTTACAGTACATTGAGTAACAGCTACGTGGAATGACGAGGGTCCATGGCCTCAGTTCCTGGTGACTGGCACACTAATCTTCCTCTCTGCAAAGACTTTGACACAAGGACTCTCCACACATGAACGTTGTATGATAGGAGAAATAACCGACATTTTAAACATTTCAATACTACTTGTTCATAAGATTTTTAGGAGACCCTATTAAATGCTTATACTTGCACACTGTTCAATTAATCAGCAGGAATACGTGGCAAACCAAGCCTAGCTGCATTCTCATAGTATAATCCTTTGCCCTCCAATAGTGAATAGAGTACTACAATTAAATTTGCAGTACAAATAAATGTCCTATCAATCCGCACATAACTAAGTTGTTCAGTTTTAGTCAGTCTGTTATTATTCATTCACTTATGCATAGTTTATGTAAATCATATTCCAGCTTTAATACATACATACATGTTTGGCTTTGCATTTGTTTCCATGTTCAGATGTAATGCATAAGACAGCAGATACAGTACGAAGTGGCCACAAAGAGGACGAGTTGGAGAAAATGGTGGAGGTACCTATCATTAATGAAAGCACTGACAGGGCCATGACAGAGAATAACTCAGAAAGGTATGGCATGTTTTTTTTCCAGCATTCAAAGCCCATTGCTTATTTGGATTGTGCATTTTGTATCAGTTCTTTTATGTGGAGATGTTTTCTGTTTTTTTTCCCTGTCGGGACAGCTCCGGGAGAGTGGAGAGCATAAATAGAATGCACGCATTCAGCTCACTGCCATATTCTGCTAGCGTGAGCTGCAGAAAGGAGGTGAACCACTTTATAACGTTGATCTTTTGTTTCCTGAATCCATAACTAACTCGCCGGACAAGATCAGTCTGTTTGTTTTTGCCTTTCTTTTATAACACATTGTGCTTTTGGAAGAGATCTTCGTTCACAATTCAACAAAACTCCCTGCCTGCAGGAGAAGATGAAACTCCCATGCATAAAACAGAAAAGGATAGCCATTTAAAGCCTATTTCGCTGTTTCATCTTTGCTGCTGCCGAATAATCATCCCGCCGTAACCCCACACTGAACGGTACCTGGCTTCGTCATGATCCGATCCAAGAGAAACTCCGACAGACATACCTACACGGACTGACACACCTAGGTAACTACCGCTACCTTGAGTGGGCAAGTAAGAAATTTATTAAAGTGTCTGGGCAGAGATGTAGTCGTCTTTCTTGTGTCTAATTGTATATTGTACAGACCACTGTGTCCCAGATATTTCTGTGATTTTCCACATGCTCAAGCACGTTGTCTCAAAGTTGTACTGGTGCCACACCGCTGGCCCTGTAGAGTCCTGTTACTGTGACTAGTAAATACGCTTTATCAAAATCTAATGAACATGTCTACTATTGGTTCTTGTGTACAGTTATCACGTGTGGAAACAATAGATCCAGCTTGTCCAAATCAAGCCAGCACCCACCAATTGAGCACAACTCATTGTGTATGCTGTGTGTTCCAGAGTGGTAGATATATTATGTAGTAGTTGTAGTCTGTGATAACTAGACTCTTGTAGACACTGCTCTGTGTGATCTTGCTCCTTTCCTTCTATCCTCTAAACTAACACATTCACAGATCCACCACCAGACGCCTGTAACTAGCCTGACCTGTGACCCACAGGTAGCCTAGCTAGGAAGAAGGCCCGTGCCATTTTGGGTCTTAAACCTTGCAGTCTTGAGCTGGTCTTATAATGGTCCCTGATTCCAGGGTAGTGCCCTAACAGTTTTAAAGTAATTCTAATTAATATGTTTATAATAATAATAATCTTTAATAATATTTCTATGTCTAGTTAATAACAAACTTACCCCTATGTTGATCTCCAACATATATACAGTATGTATTACAACCTTTTATTGAAATGATAAAAAAACAATATAATATTCTTTGTGTGGTTCATCAATGGTCATAAATTAATCGAACCTCCCGTGAGGTGCACTCACAACTCAGTGCAACACCAGTGCAGCTGTTGCTCTGTCTCTCTTCCTCTTCTACCACACACAGACACACACATATACACGCTACGCCACACATGCACACTGATCCTGATATTAAAAGCTTCTTTCTTTTCACACTTTCAGTAACAGCATAATATTTCGATAATAAGTCAAAATAGCATGATCCTTGTTTCATAATGCCTCTGTGAGATTGGGAGTCAAATCAGGCTCCTTCTATCGAAGCATCTAATCTTTGACTATTCAGGGTCACCCCTAGTCTAGATGTTGACCACAAACATTTAAAAACACAAAACAAGCATGTTACAATGTTTTTACATCGTAATGAGAAGGGATGAAGACCGGCAATTAACATTTAAAAGCAAAGCCTTCCTCATTGGTAATGGCTGTAATGCCATAGGCCTGTATGACTTGGCACAGTGCAAATATTTAACAAGGTCCTCACTGGAATGGATGGAAGAAAGAGGGTGAGAATTTTACGCCTCAGAGAGGCACTGCTGCATCTGTATTTTGTTTATTATTTACATCTTTGATAAATAAATATGTTTGAGCACTGTGTTTGGAGAGATGTTAAAAGGATACGCACCACAGCACAGTAGATGCTAAATTCAAGTTAAGCACCGATCCAACTTTTTCAGTCCTCATAC
Organism: Micropterus dolomieu; assembly: GCF_021292245.1. Lineage (NCBI taxonomy): Eukaryota > Metazoa > Chordata > Actinopteri > Centrarchiformes > Centrarchidae > Micropterus > Micropterus dolomieu. The sequence continues at coordinate 7,677,208 of NC_060156.1, read as the reverse complement.
TGATATCGATGCCTGATGCAGAGGACAGATACGATACCAATGTAAAATTAATAAGATGTATTCCTCACTGTGAGGAAGAGGTTGGGAATCATTTATCATATGTAAGGTAATTTATGTAAGATTTGGTGCGATTTGGCTCCTCTACCATTTCTGAGTGTAATTCACTCATGTCCTAAATAAGGACAGCTGTACAAGGGCATTTTTTATCAATACATCACATTACAATCAAAAACTAGCAAGTCGTCAGCTTCGCTAACACAGCTAAACAATACAAGATATAGCAATATTACTTACTGGTTCAACTGTGTACACAGAATTAAGGCCAGCTCTGCTACCGTCTTGCTGCCTTTTATTTCACAAAGCTCTCACCAACGTCTTGGTCGCTCTCTTTTTCTTTTTTTTAGCTTCCCCCGTCAACGTCCTCTTCAGCTTCTTTTCAGCCTCTGCCATGATAGTTATACTGAGAATCCCAAGCTAGCTTCTTCCAAAGAACTTATATTGTAAATCATGTACTTTTTGCCTCTTCTCATAGCTTGCTTGCTGAGTACAGAAATGCTATCTTAGCTCTCCTAGCAAAAATGTTCGGGTCTACGTAATACATCAGTATCGGATCGGTGCATCCCTACTAAATTCTTTCCTGGAACTTTCAGTAAAGTCACAAAATAGTTAATAGTCTTATGTTTAGGTTTAGAGAAATAACACACTGTGCAGCAAAATTAAATAAGACAAATAGATGGAAAAATTGTCCAGAATAAAACACATTTTAAAAACAAGGTTTAATGATCAATCAGTGATAAGACTACAATTTCTTTTTTTCTGGTGTGGGAATGTGCTCTGTTCAGGTTTACAATTATAATATTAAATGTTTAACTCATAGCAGCAGCAATAAAGACTTTAGTGCAGTCCCTAACTCAAATATGCAGTAATTCTGAAAATATATGATACACTTAATCCCAATCTGCCATTGTCATTTGCAAAGTAAAGGTTCAAATGCAAATTACCAAAGCGGTCATCTTAAATAATACATTTCTTGCAATTTCAGATGTGGTTTGCTTTTAAAATGTAATGTAAATGTAATTTTTTTTCAAGCTGCACAATGTCATCATTAAGGGCAGTAGTCAAATCTATAAAGCGATGAATTCTGACAAAACAGGAGGTGACAAATTATAAAATGGATATATGGACTGACATAATCTTGCTGATCCACCCCACAATGCAGTGCGCATCCAACATTTGCTCTGCAGCTTCCTCTCTGTTTGACTATGCAGAAACACACTCTGATGCTAAGGCCTTGCATTTTGTCAGTTTTGGATGAGTATGAAAAAAGCTCAGTCAAAGCAGGAGGTACTACTTTATGAATCTAGACCACTTGCATCCATCTTGTTTGACAGAAGCATTTCCAGTAGAGCTCATTTCCCACGTCAACTGTAGCGCTTTGATGTCAACAGTGAGGATTAGTTTAGCAAAATGCAAAGTTCTTGGAGGAGAGTGAGAGTATCCCGGGCCTGCTGTCCTTCCCTGCCCATTATGAAGGACATTTTCCTCTTCCTGACCGCCCAATCAATCAGCCTCCTGCAGGGAGAGGGAGCTTCCTTGTCCCTGTCACAACAAGTGATTGCCTTGGCTCTAATACTAGCAGCACGTCAAGCCCTCAGCAGCTCATAATCGTCCTTACCTGACATAAACTGTCTCAGTTGCAGGTATGGAGTCGATTGAAAAAGACACACCAGATATCTGACTACACTGTATGAATTAATTTGTGTTAAAAGACTGGGGTTGTTTTCACATATTAGCATATTAGCACATTAAATAAAAACTATGCAGGGTGGTGTGCAACTCTACTGACAGAAACTTGAAACTTGGTTGGGATAATAAAACTTGCATAGGGAAACAGTTTGGCTAACAACACAGTATTTCAGTCTGCATTCAGTGCAGTCTATTCAAGCATGGATGTTTTACCAACATGCATATAGGATTTCTCTCTATAATGGCAGTGAGTCAATAGATTTTTGTACCAGTTTTCAAGTCATTCAAAATCCTGCAGTTTGAAAGCTTGACAGGAATTGCTAAATACAGACCTTAAACGATTATGTGTCATGGTTCTGAGTTTTGAATCAAGTTTTATTTTTGTGTATTCTTGTGTCTGTGTTAACCCCCTTTCAGTTCAAGTGTTCCTGTCTGTCTTCTTTTTTTAACTCATGGTTCTGGATTTTTTGGTGGATTATTGTATTTTGGATTATTAACTGTGCCTTTTGGATTTGTTTGCTTATGTTTGGACAGCTTGCCTGTTTTGGACTCTTGCCTTTCCCTTCACTGTGTAAGTCTGTAAATTTGTTGCTGCTTCTTTAATAAACACTATAAACTGCATCTGCTCCGCCTGTGTGTTCTGCGATTGGGTCCAGTACTTACAGACATTTCAAATGAATGGCAAAAAGAAAGATGATGATGATGATGATGATGCATTAGCAACTAGTGAAGCCATTAATTCTAAAGTTGCTATACAGTAGCTTAGGGCTTAAGAAAATAGTTGTCCTTGGGTCAAATCTCAGCCACATCCAAAATGATTTTTCTCCCAAGTTAAATCAAATATGTAATTCTGAATTTCACCCTAAAACCTTTCAGCAGTTTTTATAAAAATACTGTAGATATAACAGTATACAAATAAAACTCATGTAAATCCCAATTAAAATTAACTTACTATTTATCTTACTTAACTTATATTTATCATCCAAAAAATGCTTTAAAGATACTTTACCTTCTGCACCATATGCTGACTATTTAAGGAGCCTCACAATGTTTTTATTATCTACCTTTATTTGCATGGTTTTGATGGAGACATGTCTTCAATTACGAGGTGCTAATTTCTACTGTAGCCTCTTTAACGGAAAATGTCACAAATTTCCATCCACAGAATTTTTAAGTCTATAAAAATTCTAGGACATAATAGTAAAACTTTGTTGGCCTCCCAAACAAACAGGGCTGACAAACCTGGTCCACAGCATATCTTCTTTAGACAATGTGCGTTAGAGTTAGCACATGAGCTGCATATCACCCTTTGTTTACTGTAGTGTAACAATGAAGTGGAGAAGTCAAGAACTGTATATCTAGCCTATAATCTATATGTTTGTCAAGAAGGATTCCACACTATCTATTCATCTATCTGCTTTAATAAATTAACAGTATATTATATGACATATTTAAAACATAGGTTTATTGAACTGTGAACCTGCAATATTTTAATTATGGCATTTTTCTGAACACCTCACATTTTAAATAACATCGGGCTGTAATGTGATGGTGAATAGCCATTTGGGAAAGGAGACACAGGGTGTACAGGCTGCCATGAAGGTAGCCTAACGCGAGAGACAGGGAAACAAAGGAACAGTTACAAAGTGAGAGTGGGTGCTTTTAGTGCTATTTCTGTCCTTTTTGAATCCAGGTGAGTGATGTGAAGCTGTTGCTTGTCTGCTCTACTCAGCCTCCGGCACTATTTTCTCCTTTCTTTCTTTTTTCCCTTTTTACACTGAAATGTCAAATGAGGCCTACTGTCAGAAGCAAAAGCTTTTGCTTGAGAAATTGCATCAAATAATTTCCAAAAATAATCTGCATAAGTGTAAAAGCACATCGATGTCTTGCAATATAGAAGACTAGATTAAAGGAAAGGAAAAGTATCCTATTCACTCCACTCTCACCATGGTAAGTCTGTTAAAGTATTATGCTGAGTACTGTATAGAGGAACATTAGATGCCAATAATTGGAAGCCTGCACAAACCTTCAGATTATTGCCATCTAATGTTCCTCTATACAGTACTTGTTACATTGGAGGGAGCTAAACGAGTACACTAACGGTTTCTTGGAATCACCAGGAGATTTTGTTTTCATTTCAGACCAAAAGGCATCAGAGTTGTGTTGTGCTCACTGAAAAGAGAATTATGGTCACATAAGTGCAGTATGTTCGTGGTGGTAATAATGAAAAGCAAAGCTGAAATGAGTTTTGGGGGAGAAATGTTTTCCTGTTTTTGCTTGGCAGTGCATGTTATACAGAAACATGACTGCGATCCAGATAACCTTTACTGCATATCAGACGGGAAATCCTCTTTCATCAGGGGAGAGGCAATGGAAGGCGCATGTCCCCACAGATGCTGCCATATCCCTGTGATGATGGGTGGACAGAAAGATCAGGGATAAAACAAGCCAGCCAGAGAAGTAATATTTCCTCCGAGGCTGTAATATAATGGCTTGGATCTTAGCTGTGATAGATTTTGCTTTGACACTGTGTAAAGAAAATTTCCACACTATCCAGTTTCCATCTGTAAGCGCAAACAATGCCGAGATGGCTCAACGGCTAGTTTATTTGTTTCACGTTTGTTCTCCGCTCCCTGTGGGTAATAGTTTGCAGAGTGTCATTGAATAAAACAGACAAACATTTAAGCTGAGAGCTGCCCTGACTGTAAAACAGTCTCTGAAACCAGCTGTATCGATTTCTTGTCCTGGGTACACAAACACAGTAGCAGGGTAGAGTGCCATCTGTATCTCGACTTTCCATCACTACTGTGACTGATAGGAGAGGCCCTTTACTAACAGGTCTGTCCTCTACATACGTGGACAGTTCAGACCAGCTATACATTGTCCTCAGCATACACCCTGCCAGCCCCCTGAGCCAACAGTTACAGTGTTTGACAAATGGACTGATGCTATCTTGCTCAACAATACATTGACTTCAACAAAAAGCAATTCACAGGGACATTTCGGTATTTATAAATGTCAACTTAAGTAAAAGCTAAGGTCTCTAGCTGCAAAGGTTGTGTAATTAAAAGGTCAGCATTTGCGATAAAACTGTTTTTCCATTTTCTTTTTTCACACTGAGGGAAAGCACTAAAAACAATCTAAGATTAGAGGTAAAGGTCTGTATTCCAGAAAGACTCGGAAAAGTACAACTATAACTATATATTCGAGGTTTGAAACCTAACACAGTCCACAGAGAAGAGAAAATGAATACTAATAGAAGATGGTGCTAAGAATAAGAACGCACCTCCCTACATATACAAACCATTTTAAAACAAAGCCACACACACAAGCACATTGTTTTATGTCAACAGTGACATGTGAACAATTTTAACAATTTGTGATGGTGACCTTCTGAGTAGACTAATGCTGTCTACTGTACTATATGTGTGTCTGTCCGCCGCCCATCAAGCTTTTCCCTCGACATCCCAGGAGCTGTCAGCCACTCAGCAGAGAGCACCGGTGGGAGGAACAACTCAATTTGAGAGGACCATGCGCAGAATTGAAGCAAAAAATAAATAAATAAATGAGAAAAAGTCAGCGAAGGCCTGGAGAACATCAAATGAGACACCTGTTTCCATTCCAGTAACATGCTGACAGATAAAGAGGGCTGGCCTTCCCTGCAGAGCAGGACTTTCTCGACTGGCCGCATCATGACAGACACGGTGATATGTTGGCTTCAAGAAGAAAAAGAAACAAACTCAGATAACTTATAATTAGCCGCAACAGTGGTTTTACAAGTTGCAACAAAACAACATTTTTTTGTGTGTGTGTGTTACAAGACCATGACATTCAGGAAGTAAAACAAATCAAGCCTGAAGTAAAGCAAACTATGTCTCAAATCTTTCCCAGCTCCAGTCTATCTTTAGTAAACTATTTAGTAAAGAGTATTATGCTTCTTGGCTTTTCCTCTCTCCTTTATTGAGTTATATATATTTTTTGTGCATGTAACAGGTTTGCAAAGTGAAAAAGCCCAAAGTCCAGCCCAAAGGGAGCTCCCATCTCCCACAGAAAGCTCTGCTCTGAACCGCTTGAAAACAGCTCGTTTGTAGTCCAGCGCTTCACTTCCTTTACTTGTGACGTCACAATGAAAACACGTCATAAAGCTTGCCAAGCAGCTAGCGGGGTCAGGCACGCCCTCAAACCAAACTAGTCTGAGCGGAGGCCCTTTGGCTCGACTCGCCTTTGTTTGCGTTTCCATTGTAGAAATGTTGGACCTGCTTCCAGGTACTTTTTTTCATATCACCTCACCTCCGTTGAGGTTCCAAGCGAGCTGAGGGATACTAAAATGTAACGTGAAAACAGACAGACTGCTGACTGGTCAGAGAGAATATTCACTATTCAATGCATCATCATTGCTGCGCCAGACAGAGGCCAGCAACAGAAAGTTTTATATTTTACAGTTTTCGTATGTAATTTCATGAGGCCGACCAGCCGCCCACTCACAGAGCCCTCTGCTCCCGCCGTCACACAGACCGCTGCAGCAATAACGGCTGAGGAAAACACAGCTGGAAGGTTTTCATACCGCTTATCTGTCTTTACATTCTGAGTAATGTGGAAACGTTTTAACTGTAGATATATTTTAAGAGCTGGTGTGTGTGTCACATTGAACATTACGTTGTGGCAGTTGTGTGTGGCGTCGCTATGACAACAAGCTACGTACTATCTCTGGGTACTATCTGCAATGGAAAACGGAGCAGGGCCGAGCAGAGTCGAGTCTATCGATTTGCGCTATGGTAGCATTTTTCGGCAAGGCAGCATAGATCGTCAGAACACCGGCAACAGTTCAACGTTTAGTCCTAATGGTAAGATGTGGTTGTGGACTTGTGAGTAACTTATACCATCTGCTACGTTACGGTGCAACTCCCAACAAAGATTTTGTACAAATAAGATGCATCACTCTGTAGCTGAAGAGCGGAGTGTACAACACACAGGGTGAAAAGAGGAGCTGCAGCAATGTGCAGTATGAGAAAAATATGGTGTTTTTTGAAAATTAAACCATGTAAACCTGTTCTGGTACAACCCCTAATTAAGATTTTGAACCTGAAAATGAGCATAATACAACCTCTTTAAAACATGGTGTTAACTGGTCACACATGCATTTTCATCAGACATCAGATGATTTACTGAATCATATCATATTTGAAAAATTATATTCAAAGCATGGGCCACATGAATATTCATAAAAAACACTGCTATTACAGCAAACACAGTTTACAAATGTCTGTAAAATTTGAAGAGGCCACATGGGTCTTTGTATTATTTAGTTACAACCAACAAAGACAGAAAAACATTTTCTGGCTTTGCAACAAGTCTGATTATATTTTTGTGTGTCACATTTGATACCTGAGATGCTCCTGAATTGATAAAACTTGTATACACTGCACTAGATACTGGCATTTTGAAAATTACACCAATCGGAATATTAGAATGAGACAGGAGGTAGGGTGATGGTTGTTTGTTTGTTTCATGTTAAGACTGTATTTCAAACACAGCTATCCACTTTTTGATGAAGCTTAATGCATTTCACCACTTGTGTTGCCTCTTTCATTATTCCTAGACAAAGTGCAATTCTACGGATACAGTTTGTGTTTTTTGTTTTGGTTAAGAATTGTCATTAGGGAGTGTTGGGTGGGCGTGTGGGTAAAAAGGGATGGGGGTGGGTTGGGGAAGGGAAATGCAAACAGTTCCTCAAAAGCTAGCCTTGAATCTATGGGCCGTGCACAACAATGCTGGGTTTGTTTTTAATTTGAGCCAAAACACTATGATTAATCATAATATTCATGAGGCACCAGCGACAGAGTGGGAGTGACCTTGACTTCTCTCTCAATGTGCTTATGCAAGCCCCGGAGTCACAGAATATCAAAGGGGACACAGTCCTGGAGATCTGGGGCAGAGACATCACCCACATCCGTCACAGACCTCTGGGCAAAACCAACGCTTGGAGAGGCTGAACCACACTCTGGGTAAAATATCAGAGTTTTAGTGGGCTTCCTAACTTAAGGTATTGGCCAAATCCTAGGAGGCTAGAGCAGTGTGAGTGTGTGTGCGTGTGCGTGTGTGTGTGTGTGTGTGTGTGTGTGTGTGTGCATGCATGCGCGTGTGTGTGTGTATGTGAGCACACAGAAAGTAAGAATATAAGATACACAGTAAAGCTGAGCAATCAAATAATCTGAAAACTACATTACAAAAACATTTCCTTGATTAAGGAAGTTCTAATCAATCAAACGTTTCTAATTAATGTGGTTCTTGGTATGTAGTATTTATAATTCAACCAATCAAGCTGAAACCAATCAGGATGCAGCTTGTTCAGTGCAGACAATCAGTCTGTAATTTGCTTGAACGTTGTCAGTTGTAAAAAATAAAGTAGCCTCAAGGAAAGTGGGAGAGAAGAAAAGCAAATACAAGAGCATCGCAGAACCAAGGACAACAAAAGCACAGCAAACCTCCAAACATGAGAAAATTGTTGATGAAAAAAAGTCACTCTGATTTAACGTGGATATACTTAAAAAAGAACTGATCTCTTATATTGTCACCCAGGTCGTGTATTTGTGCACCATGCCAGATTTACATAGGGGAAATTTTTGCTGTAACTTTTCCTTCAGCTTGTGCTCACCGTCTGCATGAAATTAGAGTGTGATTAAGTAAGGCAGCAGGTAATTATGTAATCAGACACTGGTTCTACTTTGTGCATTCTGTGAGTGAAAGACCACTCAAAAGATGCTATTTAGTAGTTGGAAAACAGCAAGCTCAGAAAATGATAAGTCAACTAGTGTGCCTAGAGTGCCAGTAGAAAAAAACGCTCTTTTCATACGTAATCCCAACGCAGACAGTGGATCAATTGACCCTTTGCTAAGCCACGCTCCAAATACACAGCTGGCCAATCACAGCGCAGTATAGGACTCGCTCTAACTGAGGTCCGACATTTCGTGGCTGTGCTCCATTGACTCTAATGCAAACTGAGTCGTTTTCTAGCTTTTTTTGGCTGTATTTTTCATAGATCTGGTCTAAACGTTGTTCCTGAGGCACTTGTAATAGTTACAGTCGCTACCCAGAGAGGTTGAAAGGAGAAGTACGATTTATTCCCTTTCCAAAACCTGAAATAAATCCAGAAAAATTTCTGCTGTGGATCGTTCCCAATGTAATGTTAATTAGCTAACGCTAGCTAAATTCCTACTGAATGTAAAGTAATAAAGCCTTTTAACAATTGTAATAATGAATAGAGGCCTACCCAGCTTTACAGGAACAGTGTTCCTGTAAATCCTCAATCGTCGGGGGATGCGGTGGTTCACTTGTACTGTGTGATTGGTAGGCTTTAACTTCTACCTTTAATTTTTTTCACGTCCGTTTGAGTCAGTTTGAGTCAGTCTGACAGCCTGAATAAAGCCTTCAAATGTATAATGCAACTGCAAAAGTGTCTGCTTCTTTTTGAGACCGCTTTTTCCAACAAATTTGACAATATTTCTCCATGGAGTGCAATAATAGACAGTGGCAGCACCGACAGTTTGTCGGACTTAGCAACAGTAACTAAGGGGGGCGGGGCTTAGCGAAGGGTCAGTTTAAAACGAAGGGCAGATTAACTTTTACATGCCATCATGATGACGGATCGTTACAAAATGCTCATATTTTTTAATGAAAACACACTAAAATTATTCTTTTGGTTACTTTAGACCACAGCAATTTCTGTTAATAGGAATTTAATCATAATACACTCATCTACAGACATATGCACATCTACAGGTGTCCATATTTATGGCAGCTTATGTCAACTTTGTTTTTTTCTGTCCTGAAAGACAGTCAGGAGAACTGTGTCATAATAACATAATCAATCACTGAGGGCATCAGGGATTTAATGCATTAGTGCTACTTCAACATCAATAACTGATATTTTATCAATATGAAAATGTGAAAAATTAGGAGTACAATACAAATAGGCTTAGATTTGCTTCAGGCAGTACATTGCAGTTTTGGCTAAGCCTCATATGTTTTGTGTTGCACTAACTATTTATGTCCCAGTTTGGAGTCTCATAGTGTCACGTTAAGAGTCTTATTAATAGGGAGTGTTACTCATTTGAGCTATCTCATCTATTCTGCACTGTCTCCCATTTCTGTCAATTTATAGCACTCCAAGGGAGGCACCTGATGACCATATAGACCAGCTCAGCCTTTCTTGAGGTTCACGTTCTGCAGCGCCAGCATTGGCTGTCAGGGACATTTAACACAGAATTTGCATTATTTATGAGGCTACCTTTGAAATGCTTTCCTTAATTATGTTCCAAATTTCCATACAGAACTTGTGCGGTTAAAACATCCTGAAAACACATGGCTAACGCAGCAATTGGAGGAACAGAGCTCTGTGAAGAAACAAATTGAGTTGTGACACAGTTGCTGATTGATCATGTTTACCTCACCCATCTCGCAACTCACATTACGGGTAAACGAGTTTTAACCAATTTACAACACTTAAAGCAGTATGGTTTCCTTGGTTACTTTTTTGTCCAATCACAAAGCTTCATGCCCGTCCTCACCCCCCACCACACAGCCTACTATAAATGGCAGATTAAGTTAGGGGACTTGGATAGATCCATTCTAAATAGCCTTGGGTTACACTAAAACAAGCAAAATAAGGCAGGAACTAAATTACCTTTGTTTGTGCCTGTGAATGATATCACTCAAAGTCACTTTCCTATAGTGTATCAGGGGGGTCCTCCTGATTGCTTGTGGGAGTGCTTAGTGAGGCAAAATCCAGTTTATTTTCATATACTTGACAATGTATCATGTGTTCATTTGGGTTGTGGAACAACCTACAAAAATCAACAGTACAATTTTTATATACACTTTTTTTTAGTGGAGGGTTACTGTTACTTTCAGTTACCAATTTGCTCAATAGTTAGGCTACAGTCCTGTCTTTAAAGCATAAACCTCTGTATGATTTGAACAAAACAAAGATTTCTTGAGTGTCATCAAGAACCCCCTTCTGAAGAATAATAATCTTTTATTGGCTTTATGTTTTGGCTGCCAGCGTAGCCATTTAAAGGTGGTATTTAACATTTAAGTGCCTGTTAAAATGCTGTGCCCCTGCCAAGTGAGTAATACCAGCTTTGGCATACAGTGTGCTGGTAAATGATTTCATAATCAAATATGGCAAGTTAAAAGGCAACATTTCAGGATAAAACTATATTGTTTCATATATTGCAAACACCAAGCCATCAAATGTCGCCAAAAATATATAAAGTATATGGTAATACAGATGTCATAGGAAAAGAAAGATAAATGAGTATTCTGCTGTGAGAATATTTGGTTGTATTTCCCGGATGCATGACTAAATAATATCTCCTCTACAAGTAACAGAGAAGTAATCAGGTGCTCCTTCAGCATCTGGCAAAATGATGAATTTCCTCATCGGATACTTCAGTGAAGTGTTAATGTATTTAACAAATTGCATTGTATTCTGAAAGTGATACATTGTGGGGAAAGTGTGGCAGCTGGGCAGTTGCTATTTGCCTTTGCGCTACTTTTAATGAAACCCTGTCAAATTTAACTGACTTATAAGCCACTGGCAAGAGAAATACAAATATGCCACGTACATATCTGCATACACATTTTGAAATTTACTGGATAATGCAGGGGCATTAATATGGGACATGAGTCCTGTTTCTCATATAGCTTATATAAAAAAAGACACAGTGGCAGAAATCAATGTTTGCCAACTCTGAAATGTATGCCACCTGAATAACTGAAAAATAATGATAAATCTATAGGAAGGAGCTTGAGCCTTAAATTTCTTAACAAAAATCTAGTGTCACAGACGGTGTAATGGAGGATGCCATTCAATTGAATTATGGAAACGATAGGCTCCTATGTTTTTGGTCCCCCATAGCGACTAAAAAGTCAGGACATCCTGGCCTATGCTGTACTGATTTTTTAAATCTCTTTGGAGTCCCCCAGCTTTATGGATGTACAATACTAAATCATTGGATTATTCCTTTTAACAACATTCAACCCTTGTGGGGAGTGCTGTCCCCAAACGGTATGGTAAGAAATCATTTAGGGCAAAAGTAAGTATTAAAGCAAGAAAAGTCCTATCCTTTCCTAATAGATACATTGGGTCTATTTGATACTTGAAACATCAAACAGCCAATATATAAGACTTTAATCTGTGTGCTTTAATTGTGATTACATATCAGTATGTGGCATACTGTGCAATGGCAGCAAAGACAAGTGGTTAGCACCTAAACAGATGGCATGATGCATCCAGCCTGTAAGCGTGCTCTTGGCTTTAACGTTAAGCCACTTAATTTCTCTCAAGCACCATCACATGGACTGACTGCAACCCCTCTTCCAAGATGCCTTTGCACATTTCGCACATATTCACAAATGACAGAATCTTAACGGTGCAGCTTACAAAACGGGAGGAGAGACAAGCGAATCAACTCTGAGAGTGGGTGGTGTGACTCTGCTTTGAGGGGACAGAGCCAGAGATGCACTGAGAATGTGGGGAAGACACAAGGTGGCGGAGAAACCTCCAAGAAAATGGACATAAAGAGAAAAGAGAGAGAGAGAGATTTGGAAGATCTAAAATAATAGTGACATTGTCTCTAGACAGCACTCATTATTTCTCTATTCAGTGAGCTCAGCGCTGAGGGGACATGGTTGAAATACAACTTCAGAATACATTTGACAGTGGGAGCAGAGATGAGGCGGTGGATTTACAGTGCCATACAGTATCAGCGTAATATTCAACTCCTGTCATCGCAAATCACAGCGTACCGCGCACTGGATAAATCCTACAACTTATTTGCAGAGGAGAGCTATTTTCTGTTTGTTTAAAGGGAGAGGTAGGGCAGATAAAGGCCATTTGATTTAAAAGCCCAGATCAAATCTTGTGCTACAAACACCAAACCACAGTATGCGATCAAGTGCCAAATGATTTGTGGGCCATCAGAGCCAAGACACCGCTCTGAGTTTGAGTTTGCTTCAACAGCTATCTGACCTAAGATTTATCCACATGAAGTACTGGTGCGTTTATGCTACAGACAAACAAAATAGTGGCCAGAGAACAACACAAAGCATAGCGTTCTTACTGACAGCAGGCTCTTGGTCTTGCCTTATTCAAGTTATGTGTGACGGTACATAGGATAGTGTAGAACTGCAACTAATTATTATTTCCATTATCATTTAGTGCGCTGATTAGTTTCTTGATTAAGTGATTAATCATTTGGTCTGTAAAATATACTAAAAATGCCCATCTCAATTTGAGTTCCAGATGTATTGTTCTCTCAGAGAATGCAAAGATATTCAGTTTACAATGATATAACACAGAAAAGCAGCAAATCTCATTGGAGAAACTACAATCTTAGAATGGTTATTATTGATTGATAAATTACTTCAGCAATTGCTCGGTTATCAAAACTGCTGCAGATTAATTTTCTGTCAATCCACCAATCCATTAAGAGACTAAACGTTTCAGTTCTAAAGTCACGTCTCAAAACTAAAGGGGAACACGCTCTTTTCCCTTGACTGCAAAGGGCCTAAATATCAAGGATCCTTTTAAATTCACCAAAACACATGATGTGCTCACAAATGTGTGTTCCTTTCAAATGTGTTATTTGTACTGGGAAGCCTGTGAGCTATAATTCAATGTTGCTTCTAGCCTCTTTGTTGTGTCTGTCTTGTATAAAGTACTTTGATTGCTTTGTGACGAAATGAAAGTCACAGTCTGGACGGTAAACTGAACTACAGTGTGACACCATCCTGTTTCATTAAATGAATCCTGATGACTACAAAGGCAACTTGCTGAGAATAAAAAATAAAACAGGAATAAGATTGAGGAGAGTTATATTCTTTGAAGACATGAATAAGTAAGTAAAACAAATCTGTCTGCTCAAAATGAGCGGCCCATATTAATCAACTAAATGAGTGTGTATGAGTTGCCCTTTAAAATCCCAGCTGTCCCTGGGGAAGTGCTGGCTGTTAATATTTAATACATACACGTGTAGTGTCACAAATCAATCTGTCATACAAATTAGTTCAAATTAATTCTATTGGCGGTCAAAAAGCCATCTGATTAACATGAAGTGCTGACATCGGTACAGGGGAGATTCATAGTGCGGCTAATGTTGTCATGGTGGCTTCTCTTGTGTTACATGATGGTGTTTTAATTTTTCTGTCCAAACTGTACAAAACATCAAACCATTGTTCACATTTTTGTGTCACCTTAAATGTAAATGATAGTGGAAAGTTATTCAGTGTTTTGTTAAGGTTAATGTGGCACAGGCATTAGTGTTAAAGGGCCGTTTCGTTCCAATGCTGCTTTGGTAAGCATCCGACTGGGCCGGGTGTTAAACAGATATTTCTAGCAGCAGTCAAGGTGGCAGCGCATCATAAATATGTATGTACCTGAGGCGCTCATGGAAAGCAATAAGACATCATCATCACAGAGATCACCCTGCTGTCACTCCCCTCTACAGGGCCCATTAATAAACACTGACAATCAGAGCCCTTGACCTGCCCCTGCCACCCTGGAGGGGTGAGGGAGCAGAGCATCCTTATTTCCCCAATGTCCCTATGCACTCCTTTTAGGGGTTGAGCTTACAGCTTCTTTACATTTTTATGAAATGGCTGGGCAACATTTTTTCATAACAAATTTGCCACAGGGATCTATTCAGAAAATCATCATTACTTAAAATCTTTATTAATAGCAGCCATGTATAATTAAAATGAAAGACGATCAACAAGGTCTTTCTCATGATAGACATTTACACTTGACACAGAGGGAAATGTACAGGTGTAAAGGTCTATTAGGAGAAAGATAGACCAGATTAGAGCACAATTGGTGTTGTAACTGAGTGAGTCATAAAGACACCAAGTACACTGGGCACTTGTGGGTGTACACTGCAGCAAAATAAGTAAGCAACGAGCCTCAAGGGGGTCATTTCCATTTTATAGTTTGAGTTTGATTAACTCACCAAAAGACCACCAAACAGTGTTCTCTTACTGTCTTACCACCAAAATCCATCTGGGAGACACTCTGATGAGCATTTTTGATTATCTCAAGAGTCACCTTCAGTTATTACTCACAACATTTAAGCTTTACAAACAGAACAAGTAATAATCTTTCTTTCCCAGCAAGTTGAAAAGCCACATAATCAAGAGTCTCATGCTGCAAGGCTGCAGACCTGCCCTTCGAAAAATAAGTAAAGTCGATACACTTTTGTCTGGCACACTCCACATTTGTCTCCAGCTCCACCTACTTAATATGCATATTAGGACCTCAATCCCAGAAGAATTGAGATAACAAGAAACCTTAATAATACCATGTGTCCAGCGATCAAATGTCATTATTCAGATTTCAGATACAGGCCACATTTTAAGGTGTAAATGGTTATGGAGAATTATATAAAGCAGAATGAGAAAAAAAACTACACTGTGTGATATACACCCAATTGTACAGAGACTTGTAGCATCCCAATCTTTTTGTAAGGTTTTGTGGAAATACAATAAGTGGTAGCCAAAACGTTGCATGTGATGGATAGACAGAGAGACACAGACCACAGACCCTTCCAAATTGAATTACTTGAGAAGGCAATATCTCAGTACAGTAGTAGCAAATGGGTATCCATACACATCAGTACTACAACAACATTTTTTTTTTTAAATACTAATACTATTTTGAAATTATCTGCATTCCAAACATACAGAAATAATTTTTTCTATTATATTGTTCCTCTAATGTTAAATGTTGGTAAGTTTAAGTATTTTAAATATGCTTTATATATCATAACAGATTTTGCAACAACTACTTCAGGTGAGCAAAATGACAAAGATGAACAAAATGTCTGAATTCCAGAGCAAAATTCCACACTGCATTTTCATTCACTCAAGTAGAGCAAATGTCTATCCGTGTTAAAGCAAATAGCCTCTATGGAGAGACAGGGAGGATTTTGCCTCCAGGTAGCAGAGGCATTGGTGAATGAACAGGAGACCTGTCACACCAGAGCTGTTCTCCTCTGCCTGTCTTGGAGGATTAACCTTTGTTTATCCCTACCACGACTCAGAGGGCTCCCACAGCCACCCGGGTGCCTGTACCAGCATCCCCTCCTCAGGCCTCCACCTACCTTACATCCTCTCCATGAGATATTTTCTACATGCAATTCATTATTACTAATACAAGTAAAAAAAAATACTGAATTGTCAATGTTAAAAAAAACATTACTATGTGATATCCCATTATTTTTAATGTGTGCAATAAAATAATTTAATTTCTTTGTAGAATTGATATTGATGGATTACTGAGTGGGCTTACCGAGAACAGGCCTGGGGGCCAAAGTGATCAGGAAGCTCATGGGCTAGAGTCTCTATTTGAAGTGACTGTCACTGTAATATTTCTTGTTGGAAAGTCAATCAAACAACTACAAAGAGATGTGAAACGTCCACAAAAAGACAGAAAACAAGTATAATGAGACACAAAACAACTAGAAAGAGACCAAAAGCAACCACAATGAGATGCAAAACAACCACAAAGAGAAAGAAAACAAATACAAAGAGACAAAAAAACGGCTACAAAGAGACAGGAAGGGGTGGCTGGGGCCTTTTACATGTCTGTGCCCAGGAGCCCATTGTCTCGTAATTAGAGGTGCGCCGATCAGGATTTTTTGGGCTGATCACCAATCACGATTGCTGAAAGCAGTATCGGCCGATACCGATCACCAGGTTTATTTGAAACCTTTTATTTATCAAGTAGCATTATACAGTATACTGTATATTTATTTAATTAGTCCTAAAAACATTGCATTTAGTATTAAAATTACCAGATGATAAAGTATCTTGAAATTACAGCTGTTTATTTTATTGCCAGGAAACATGGGCAACAAATTCCACTCCCGCTGTCTTAGAGACTTAAACCATAGGAGCCTTTGCCTGGTTACTGCGAACATCTTATACAGTGGGGGAAATAAGTATTTGACCCCTTGCTGATTTTGCAGGTTTGCCCACTTACAAAGAATGCAACGATCTATAATTTTAATAATATGTATATTCTAACAGTGAAAGACAGAATCCCAAAGAAAAATCCAGAAAATCGCATCATATGAATTTATAAAAATTGATAACCATCTGATGAGGAAAAACAAGTATTTGACCCCCTGGACAAACAGCATGTTAATATTTTGTAGAAAAGCCATTATTGGCCAGCACAGATGTCAAATGGTTTTTATAGTTGGTGACAAGGTTTGTGCACATTTCGGCAGGGATGTTGGCCCACTCCTCCCTGCAGACAGCCTCCAAATCATTCAGGTTCCGAGGTTGTCGCCTGGCAACTCGAATTTTAAGCTCCCTCCAAAGATTTTCAATTGGATTCAGGTCTGGAGACTGGCTAGGCCACTCCAGAACCTTGATGTGCTTCTTCTTCAGCCACTCTTTTGTTGCTTTGGCGGTGTGCTTAGGGTCGTTGTCGTGCTGAAACACCCATCCTCGACCCATCTTCAGCTCTCTCACTGAGGGAAGGAGATGTTGGTCCAGAATTCCACGATACATGGCCCCGTCCA
>NC_060156.1:7636659-7659778 GCF_021292245.1 Micropterus dolomieu | reverse complement strand
CCGATTCTCTTGTAGCCCATCCCAGCCTTGTGCAGATCAACAATCTTGTCCCTGATGTCCGTAGAAAGCTCTTTGGTCTTGCCCATGGTGGTGATGTTGGATGCTGGTTGTTTGGGTGTTGACAGGTGTCTTTTATACAGGTAACGAGGTGAGGCAGGTGTATTTGATGTAGATAATTGGTTGGGATTGGGGCTGTGTCTTAAAGAAAGACTAACTGGCTTGTAGGAGCCAGAATACTTGCTGTTTGGTAGGGGGTCAAATACTTGTTTTTCCTCATCAGATGGTTATCAATTTTTATAAATTCATATGATGTGATTTTCTGGAATTTTCTTTGGGATTCTGTCTTTCACTGTTAGAATGTACATATGATTAAAATTGTAGATTGTTGCATTCTTTGTAAGTGGGCAAACCTGCAAAATCAGCAAGGGGTCAAATACTTTTTTCCCCCACTGTAGCTTAACAAATATAGCTTTCCTGTGGAATAAACTACAAAAACAGAACAAACAGCATCTATTTAAATTTACTTCAACTATAAAAACTGCAACAAAAAAGGCTGTAGCCAAATATTTAGGAGATAAAAGAGCAGGCATCATGAGTCGATGATCTGAAGTAGCTGCTTTTTGTTCTGGAAAGCTCAGGCAGGCTGTGTGGGCTTTAGGTGGAGAGAGAGGAAAAGTGAGAAGGAGAGGGGGCTACAGAGGAGTCATAAAACTGTCATCATTGAGATTTAAAAATAAGGGAAATTTAAATAAATAAAAGTACAATGTTAATTCCACATTATACTGTTAGCATATTGTTAAAATAACTTATAGTTACTATACTTTCATATGGTTTACCACTAGTACAGGCCTAATATTATTTCAGTGGGTTGTTTTCATCTATTAAATCCTTGTGCAAGATGCACAGTCTACATCTTTTACATAGGCCTACTGCCACCGGCTTTACCAGAGGAGAGAGGGGCAAACACTTTAAATACGGCCAGCAGGTTTCTATTTGATTTTATGAAGGTTAAAAATATGGGAGATTTATGGGGAAACATTTAAGAGGAGGATACCGGGTGAGAACAGAAAAATACAGGAGAATCGAAAACAGGAGGGTTGACATGAGAGGGGTAGAGAGAGGGTGGGGTAATGTGAGGTTATGTCGGCACTACTACAGTTTTTTAAACAGTTTTATAACGAATACGATCTTCTCCGTTCACAGCAGCGTTTTAGCTGCGTATTAGATTTGATCTCCGTCCATCTTAGAACAACAGAAAAACGCACATCTAGTGGCCATTCACGTACACTGGGCATGCGTGTGAAGGTGTAAACATGAACAAGATGGTCTACTACGCAGTTGCAGAAGATTTGGAGAAAGAAGAAAGTACTACAGACGAAGAACCACATCTGGTTCTTTTTCTTTTTTTTTTTGCATTGACCGACAGCAAAGTGGAACTGTTGAAAGTAACATGGGAGTACAGAGTGACTGTGATGGCGGAAAACAGACTGGGAGTCGTCGCAAAGTAAATACGATGACATGCACAATACAAGTTTTTTACACAGTACAAAATGTTTTAATAAAAATACCTAAACTAAAACTATGACAGTAGCATTATGTTTTTGCTTTGCATGAGTGATAAGACCGAATCAGAAAGCCATATGTGAGTGTCTGTGTCATAATTTTATGCCCACGGATTCCCCCTTTTAATCTGGACGAAGGCAGAAACATAGCAAAATGTCTCCGTTTTAAAACAAAACTGGAGAGAGAGAGAGGCAGTCAGCTGATTGAGTGGCGCCTCTCTTTGCATCAGGAAACTCAGACTGAAGGATCAGTCTCTCTCTGCCTGATGCGCTGGGGTTCAAGACAATTAAACTCTGGTAGCAGGCGTGTGTGAGATGACCGCTCCTGCATGTTGCTCCTCTTGTCTGATTGTGGCTTAAGTCTCATTGTAAATTATTAACTGGCTGCATCAATCGCTTCCTGTCTGAAAAGGACTTTGGTGTTAGCTAGCTTTGAAATTTTTTCCCATGAGTATTGCATCATCTGATCGGCCACCGGATGAACCTAGTTTAAGCCATTATCGGCCGATTACGATTGGTGACCGATTGATCGTAGCACCCTTACTCTAGTCTATCCAACACTAAAGATATGGTACTACTAAAATAATTTGTATTTCAGTAATGTTAGACCATAATGTACAAATATGAATACTCTCTATAGGAAAGCACATGCAGTAGAGCTGCAGCTATAAAACAGTAAATCATTACTGTATACCACCACCTATTTTCTCATTTCATTTCCAGCTGTGCCGCAGCTATGATGAAGACCTCTACTGAAATGCTGTGTGGGCAAGTCAGTTTGCTGATAAAAACATGTGAAATACATAAACGTTAGTTTGACGTGAAAGCAATAAACAATCAGTTTAGTTATCAAATTTGAAGGCTATTCTGATTGTGTGAAAGTCAGCTGTATAAGAATATTGGCCAAATGATGATGCACTTTGAAGATTTAAGTTAGAGGAATTCTTTTTTAATAAATCAACTGGCAAATATACATGAGGAGACATTTCCAGTGAGGTAGCACATGTCTTTTAGCTTTACTCCGCTCTCTCTCCTATTAAGCTCTGATTTATGGCTTCATAGCCGTAATTGCTGAAGGGCAGCTGCTCCATTGCATGATTCAACGAAGTTTCCAGGGTGTCAACTGCATCACCTGCTGTTCTGCTTGGAACTAGACATCACAGGTAGTAGGCTTCTGATAAATAACACCATGCGCATTCTGGCTGAAGTCAAGAAAACCACAGCAAGAAATTACTTGAACTGAAGGCAAAAATCATCAGAGTATCTTCCTTCATTTCATGTAATTTATCAAATATAAACCTTGGACCCCCTGCATGAACCTTGTGATTTCGAGAAGTAATTAATGAGATTACTGTATGCTTCCTAATAGGAGGAGCAGGATATAGGAGATGGCTGCCTGTTGTGTGCTATCATTTTAATACAGATGTACATTTAAGAATATCTAATGTGCTTTGTGATGAAGTTTGTATTACCTTGCAAACTCCCGGGAACTCAACACCCCTCCTGTCTTAAAATGCTTGCCTTGTTTTGCATTTCAAATGCAATCATGGATAATTCTGCCGCAGTTTATTTGAGTGACAGCATGACGGTGGAGTAATGGCTGTGTAAGAGCAGTTTATCATGTCGTCACTTCATATTCCAAATTAAAGATACAATCCAGAAATCCAGAATCTGGCAGTCCAATTTTTGATTTTACTCCTTTTCTGGTCTGTCTAAGAAGAAATATTTGGAATAGTCCAAAAATGTAGGATAATAAAGGGAGGTTGCTTGTACTGCAAATCCAACTAAGAATCACCCGAAATGTGCGGCTTTTCTATTAGATGCTTTAAGATCATTGTTTTAGTTTGGCAGTCTGACAAACTAGAGGTCTTGATGTGAGCTTGCTCTATATGTTCCTGAGTATTAAAAAAGTGAAATGAAAAACAACAGGCCTTACAACACTTCCCTAACAAATCCCAAAGTATTTGTAGATTAGAACACGCATTTCATACCTGGCATGTCAAATCTTGGTAAGTAAAGCTTTATGGCGGGAAGACCAAGGGTCGCCGCTGTAACCGTTTGGCACGATGGTATGAAACAGTCCCCTTCAGTCATTGCTCACAGCTGACCTTCGCGTGAGCGCTGCAGACCCATCCTGTGCTGTCCCTCTTTTCCATCCATGACATTTTCCATTCAACTGCTTGTGCATTTCAGCACATTAACATGTATGGAAAAAGGAAAAATACTTCTTCAAAGAAAATGAGAGTAAATCTTTTAATCTCAGTATTCAGTATGTTGCAGTATACTTCAACATATGAAGCATGTATTTAAAGTCTTTTTATTGTCATTGTTATTAATTATTGTCTGACATCGCTGCTGTAGCAGCACTTCCTCCCCTTCCCAAACATCCCAATTATGACACACAGATCCGTGGTACAAATCTACAAAAAGCAGTGAAGGATGTTGTTTCTTTTAAAGTAAAAATACATCACATCCATTTGTCAGTGTGCACACAAATTCCTAGCAGAGCTTTAAAGAGGTGGTATTATGCTTTTTAGATTTTTCCCTCTCCTTTATTGAGTTATATATCTTTTTTGTGGATAGGTAATAGGTCTGCAAAGTGAAAAAGCACAAACCCAAAGGGAGTTCCTATCTCCCACAGAAAACTCTGAACTGCCTGAAAACAGCTCGTTTGTAGTCCAGCCATTTCCCTTTAATTCCTGTGACGACACAGCAAAATGCGCGTCATAATGCTCGCCAAGCGGCTAGTCCGACATGCCCTCAAAAACACCGGTGGAATAACAATGAGCTGCCTGCTGCCTCTCTTCTCCCTTCCAAACACTAGCTACCCTCCAGGCAGTCAGTGGACATAAAGTTGTTACTGTGATGTGGAGACAGAGCTCGGTTAAAACTTTATGGATGAAAGATGCATTTGTTACAGATTAATAACTCACCACTCTGAAACTTTTGCTCCAGTCTATGTTGCTAAGCTGGTAAGGGGAACATATACAGCTGAACTGAAGCCGGGTTTACCGGCTTCTCATGACCCGCCCTACAACCCCTTAGTAAGATTATGAACCTGGAAATTAGCATAATACCACCTCTTTAAGATATCAGCAATGGAACCAAACAGCATAGGTTTTACAAATCAGATGGTCATCGTGCCAGTCCATTTATTCTCCTGTAAAAGGCAATATCGCTTTCTTCTTCAGTGCCATAATCACACAGACTAGCTCTTGTCAAATTGGTCCTGAATTAACCTTCTGACTATCTAATACACTTTGAGCTGTTGCATTCAGATGTTTGCTTTCAACTGTGTTCCAAATGATACCTTTAATGTGGATGTTTATATGCATTTCTCCTCTGAAACACATAATCTGGAGTGTGACGCCCCTCTGCTTGGTTCAAAATGCACGACAACATGCAATTTACAGGTGACTAACTGCAATTAGACATTTTGTCCTAAAACTGCTCAAATGCAAAATGCACATAAAAAAATAGAAAATGTGTTTTCAAATCAAATCAGGAGAAAACAGTCAATTTCTAAACTGCTGAAAGTATTAAAATACCTGGAGACAACTCCACTTACTCCAGCATAAAGAGTGTAGGAATGCTTATGTAGTTATGCTGGACAACATAAGTAATGACTTAAGGATTGCTGACGGAGATGAAAGCTCATGAGCTAAAAGACACGAGGATATCTTACACAAAATAAATACATTCACACACACTATGACAGATATTATTAATTACAGACAGAATGATATTACACACAATATTACAGTGCATTTCGGAAATGTAACACATAAACAAAAGAGATCAACTTTACTTATTCAGCAGGGACATGCGGCCATACCCTAGTGATACCCTAACATGCAGCACTGTTAAATTTTCTCTTGCACTAAATAGGATTTTGACTTCATTGGGCAATGGCAGAAATATAATGGCAACAGTGATTCTAACTGGGTCACAAATGACAAAGAGCTTCATGTGATTTTTCTGTCCGAATGAGAAAAAAAAAAAAATAATTCAGTCTCAGAGCGCTACAGAGCGTCTGCGATGTAATACATCTCATCTATTGATTCCTGGACATTGGAGCCTTGTGTTCAAACAATAATTGATTTGTTTTCCCACTGTGTTTCTGGAATCATTGATTTGAACACATCAGCAGCTGCTATTGCACGGTGCTAATCGGTTTGGGTGGGTGGGGGAAGGGGGTGTTCAAAATGTCATTATGAAAAAATGGAGAAAGACAAGCTGCGTTATGCTTGTGTGATACTGAGGAGATCAACAATGTGAACGTCACTGTACAAAAGAGTGTATTCCTGAAATGATGGTGCCAACACTTTTGCTCATTCATTTTAGCAGACAGTAGTAGGAGAACATGAGAAGAATACAGTGTTGTGGTTGAGATTAAGTACAGGGTTCACTGTACACCCAATATCTAAACGTCAGAATAAAAAGCATTTATGACACCAGAAAACTACTTATTCCTCCTTATGTATAACCAGTAGTGAAAATGCCAATAATAAAATTATTTAAATTCTACACCTAAATAAAAATAAAATGTCCTAAATAATAACAAGAATGGACTCTTTAAAACAGCATTAAACGAGCAAATGTCTGAACAAATATTGACTTTACTGCCGTGCAAAGGCAAAAGGTCATAACTTCGATTTTGGTTGTAAATGAGTTATTGTCATTTTTGGAACATTAAAGATCTGCTTTAACATGTGGACAAATATCTTGAGTCAATTCTGTAGTTTATTGGAGAAAATACTGGTTTGTTTTAGCCATATCTCCCAAAAGCCCTCTGGAATGCTCAAATTGATTTAAGGTCTATTGTTAAGGTACTCTGTCTTTGTGAAGTTAACTTACAGTTTCTTGTGCTGGAGTTACGGTTTTATACCCATGTATAATAAATACATGTCATCGAAGCATACACCAGGATCAAGGTTGAAAGGATTATGCTACAAGAAAGATACACATTGATAGGCTAGGCTATCTACTAAAATTACTAGCCAGCGCAAGCCAGCAGTAGCAAACAAATGGCTCCCATATGTGATCAGACAGCAAACAATGCACTGCAAACAAACAATAAGTAGATGGTTAAGCTGGTTAAGCTAAGTAATCGTAAAGCATATGCAATGAAAGCTTGTTTCGTGTCATGCAGCCTAGTCAGTGACACTGACAGCAGAGGAAACAAACAGCGCGAGTAGCTTGGAGCTTGCACAGAAACACGACACACCTCCTAAAGGCTCAAATATTTTTTACTTGGAAAGTCAACTGAGTATGGCATGACATGTTTAGATTTTGTTGATTTGGTAATCAGTGCTTGCTTTTTGTGCTTTTTCTATGATTAAGTAGGCTATGTATATAAATGGCTTTTTTTTGTCTGTTTTAACTGTGTTTATTGTTGATTTATTATATGCACAGGGTGTTTTATTTTGAAAATTGACCAGATTCTCTCTGCTGTTCTGTGTCTGACTTCCTGCCCAGTTTGATCTGCTCTGTGTTGCTGCTTCTGTCAAAAATAGTCTTGTGTATTCTTTGTGGAGCTGACAGCTGCATCTGGCACACTTCTGTGACACGCTGCGACTCCCAAGCACTGACTAGAAGGGCCCTACCAGCTCCGGCAGACGCTATCCCTACTATAGGAAATTATTACTCCACGTAATAATACTCACTTCATCTGTATAAACTTAACCTTTAAAATAATAATTTAACCAGTGTCTACTTGTGCTGCCGTTATCACCGAACTGATGAGTTTGACATCAAGCCACTCCAGCTTATTTGTTTATCCTTTGCTATTTAAGAATGCCGCACTGTACTGTGTGTCAGGAGGTAGGGTGTAAATAGATTCACACATCAATTAAATGAAAGAACTTTTGAAAGCAAGTGTGCCATTTAATTTGAAGTTCACTTTTTTCATTATCAATTCTTGAATTTAGATAGTGCCTTCTGTGACAGTTTAAATAAACTAAACATTACAAATCACCCTCTGCCACCATTTACTTCACACTGGAGTAGCTTTCCTTCCTGCTTTTGCCAGTACTGTCTTCTTCCCTTTAAAATGGAGCATTTTCCACAGAGATCTGCCCTTCATGGAGATGAGCTTTGAAAACATCCAGTGATTTTCAAACAGTATTGCATTGCAGAAAATGAACTTCTCCCAGGTCAACCTCCTGAAACCCTAGAGTGTCATCACTCTGTGCTTAATTGCCTAGAAAATGTTTCACCCGTTTAGAGCGTTATTGAGAGGGTGTAGAATTTGACACACACACACACACACAACAATAACATTCAGGTGTATGATGTACCATTTTTAAGGACCAGGAAAGGAGATGAACACATCGAAGTGATTGGAGCCGAGAGGGACTGACATTCTCGAGCTGGAGATCATATCCCCCAAAGGAGGAATCAAGTGGGCTGTACAAGCAGTTACACTTCTTTGGTGAACCCTAATTACTTGTTTTTTCTATTCTGGTGAATTTAAAATTATACATAGCTCAATTTGTGAGCACTCCTTCAACTTTTTGAACAGCAATCAAATCAGATCTGGTCAGAGCTCCATATTTTAATAAAATAGTGAATAGTAAAATAATTTTCTTTTCTGAAAATGAAGGCTATAAAAATCTGTTTTTAATAAGCAGTTTGACAGGCTCTATCATCAATGCTTCACTGATTGATATGTAAAATCAAGCCATTATTGTGCAAGTTGGTGGCAGCTACCAGTAAGTGCGTCAGGTTTAAGAGGAGGCAGACTGATTCCTTTAGTTGGGAATCAGAGGATTTATTATTACTTTTAAAAGAAAATCAAACTGATGTGGAACCATGTTTTTAAGTTTGTGTTTGAAAGATGGACACTGCAAATTGTGGAAAAATAGACACTACAGTGTATGTTCTTCCCTTATCTGGGCCAAGTCCACACTTATGTAGAGCCTGCTATCAAAGCCTTAAGCACTTAGATATTTATATAGTAAGAATAGACATGTATGATACGTGTGCGTAGATTACAGACAATTACTTAACGTAATCAGTGAACTAAAGATGCAGATCAAACAAAGATTATTTTGTCATTTGGAATTAAAATAAATGCTGCAAGCAATAGTTGGAGGGGTGTGGTGGTACAGTGGTTAGCACTGTCTCCTCACAGCAAGAACGTTGTGGGTTCAAACCCCGGTTGGCCCGGCCCCTCTGTGTGGAGTTTGCATGTTCTCCCTGTGTCCGCATGGGTTCTCTCCGGGTTCTCTGGCTCCCACTGTCCAAAGACATGCAGGCTAGGTTAATCGGCGTCTCTAAAATTGTCCTTAGGTGTGGATGTGGATGTGAGTGTGAGTGGTTTGTCTATGTGTGGCCCTGCGATGGACTGTCGACCTGTCCAGGGTGTACCCCGCCTTTTGCCCGATGTCAGCTGGGATTGGCTCCAGCCCCCCGCGACCCTGTACACAGGATAAGCGGTGACGATGGATGGATGGACTGCAAGCAGTAGTTGCTATTGCCACTGTCAGTAGAAAAATCTAGAATGCCAGAAAAGTGTGTAAAATTGTGATAATGTACATTTGTTAGTATAAATACATGCAAATAATTCTTTCCATTAATTAATTATTAAATCTGTGTTTTCTTAAATGAGCTACAAAAAATTGTGATAATGTACATTTGTTAGTATAAATACATGTAAATGAATTATTTCCATTAATTAATTATTAAATCTGTGTTTTCTTAAATGAGCTACATGTAATTTTTCAATGAAATCACTCATCAATAAATCACTTTTTTACTGCCTATTTTTCAATGGGCTGTAACCTCGCATAAAAAATAACCACACACCTGTTTTCTCTGTTGCTTGGAACAGCCAAAATTCTGCTTCTTCGGGTCGGTTTTCTGCATGCGCTCTTCTGTGCCTCTTGTGTACTACAGTGACAACACTGCAGCTAATGAAAGCTTGTGGACTATTAACCCATCAGCTAACTGGAAAGAATTGACTCAGACAAACTGATTACATTCACAATGACCTGACAAACAACACTTATTTGCTTTTTATGATAATTAGCAGTGTAAGAAACATTTGTAGCGCGACCAAGAGTTCTACCTTCAGGAAGAAAGTTGATAATACTTAGTGATAACTTCAATGAACAGTATTACACTCTCTTCCATCACTGCAGCTCAGGATAACATGGGGAGACTTTGTGAATATTAAATATTTTTAGACTCAGTGGGCACACTGTTTTTTATAAGGGAAAAATGTCCGCACACTGCAAATTAACTCCAGTAAATTATAAATGCAACCTTTAGATTGGATATAAAGCATTCATTAATTTTCTCTAAGCCAATCCACTAAAGAGCACAAATGTCAAATGTTTCCCAAACCAGGTAACTCAAAGACAGCTAAACTGTGCTTTAGATACAGGTGTCAGATGTTGAAAATGTAGTTTAGGATATGATTTGGGTTGATTTTCCTTTTGCCACAAGGCTCTATATTAATTTTTTACTGTGCACTTTTTGCAACTGTGACAAAAGCCGAATAAACCACTTCAGAGTATTTCATCATATTACACTGCTACAGACAGCCACTCACAGAACAAACAGAAATAACTGCTTTGCATGAAGCTAATAAAAAGTGACTGTCCCTGAGCTGTATTTTCTGTAATCACACATATCTAGTTTGAATTGAAGTATACATATTCTTCGGTCCTCTCCCA
The DNA here is from genome assembly GCF_021292245.1 of Micropterus dolomieu. Classification (NCBI taxonomy): domain Eukaryota; kingdom Metazoa; phylum Chordata; class Actinopteri; order Centrarchiformes; family Centrarchidae; genus Micropterus; species Micropterus dolomieu. The sequence goes on along the minus strand of NC_060156.1, from coordinate 7,649,535 downwards.
ATGGCATGTTTCAATTGCCTTGGTTATGATTGCTGCATTCCCTAGCAGCTGGAGATTGTAATGTGCTTATTTGTGAAGCCCAGATGTACAAGAATTCTAGAGAGTGTATAAAAACATCAACAACGGCCTACTGTTAGAAAAGGAAGTCACTAACTGGAATGCACCAAAAAGACATACATCTTGTGTTGACAAAATACATCCAAGGAACTGCAAAAGTTCAGGCTGTTTTTTCAGGCAAGCTGCCAGGTGAACAATTGAAGAGAGGACAAGCAGGACAAATATTTTCTGCACAGCAAAATTCTGGTAAAATTGAACATTGTTCATACTAATATGAGTCTAATCCAGCTTTTCATCTGTAACAATTTGCCTTCTGTTGTCTTTTAAGTGCTGTGTATTTTACAGCTTGCTTTTTTTCTATGATAAAAGCCTCTATTTTTTTGCTGTTCACACATGGTCGTAGTTTAAGGTTATACTAATGCATCCTGATGCAAGCAAATTACACTAAAATGCTTGAGTGCTGATAAGGGGAAAATATGTATTCGGCCTTCCCTCTAGAAAACAGTTCCCTCCAAATACAGATTCCAGCCTCTGAGGATACATTATTTTAACACAATTACATTACGCTATTCTACACTGGGGCTAAATAACACTTTAGGGAGACCCTGGGAAGTTTGTCATTATTTTATTATTTATGTATTTAAAGAAAAGCCTGAACAAGCTTCAGCTTTATACATTGAAAACCAATGTTTGCTGACACATGGAGACAGCCAAGCTTCACAAATATTTTATAAAAAACAATATCCCAAATCATACTAAAGTGAAAACTACAAGTTCACTAACCTCTTCTGATTAAATAGTTCATGTTAGCACCTCATTTCACACCGAGCTATGTCCTCCTACTTGTTCCTTCTTTTTTGTTGATAAGGAACGCTCCAATCAAGGTTGTTAGTGCTGATAAGGATTTACTGTAAAGAAAATCTATAACCAAGAACCACTTAGTTATCTAGACAGTGATCAACATTTTTACAGAAAATGGCTGGGTTAGCACAACCTGAAAAACCACCACTTTGCATTATGTTGCAACATGATGCGTATTATTTTGTGGACTCAACTAAATATTAATATGGTCCTTTACCACCCATTTCAAGTGATTCATTGCCTTTCACAGTTCTGGATAGTGTCTCTTGATAGAAACAGTACTGTTTTTTATCCCAAGAAGTTTATAAGGGTTTTGATCTTAAGCACAGAACAGGTAATAGAATCTAAACTAGAAGCAACTAACATTAATTAACTCATTATTGATAAATATATGGCATAAATGTATATAGGGCTGAAACAATTCATCAATTAAATCGATACAATCGATTAATAAAATCCATCGACACAAATTCTTTGCATCGACGCTTCGTTTAATCCATGTAACTTTACAGCACAGTGTTTCGCAGGGACATTTATTACTGTCGCACATCGCGCTTACGCTGTGAACACGACGTAATTATAATGGAGCTGTTTGCAAAGTAACGGAAGAGAGAGAAAATGGCTGGGGACTAAGAAGAAAGTGTCCAAAGTATGTCATTATTTCAAGCCAAAGAAAACAACAACTCTATAATGCTACCGTCTGTCCACCGTAAAACGAAACTTATGTCACCTCGGCAACAGCACGACGCCACTTGAACAGAAATTAGACCACAGACAAGGCAACAGTAACAGCAACTTTAGCATTTAACTGAAATCATGATTGATTGTTGAGTTGAAGACTAGCCAAAGTAAGCCACAGACCTCCGCTGAAAATGTACACATGTGCGTTTGTTGTTCTCCTTTTTGGCCCGTGAGTTGTAACCTCACAGTCAGGAGTTAACTGGGTGACGGGGAGCTGCACCTTTTAACTCCCCTCCAGCTCTCTCTGTGGCTCAGACAATCCCTACTACCTGCGTGTGCTAATCCATCCTTTCACCCAGATTCTTTGTCTTTATAATTGCCATCTTCATAATAACAAACAACAGCTGTTTTGTGCAGGATCGCTCATTTCGCGTTTCACATTTCACGTGTGTTTTCTTGACAAAACGTGGTTTGGAGAACAGCGTCGGGTGACAGAGTCGCTGTCAGCTCGTGTAGTGTGTGTGTGTCCCTGTCACCTATGAGTCACGTAGTGTGAACACTTAGAATACTAAAATCATCGTTAGCTGAAGCCCTATTTGTATATCAATTGGTCTACAAAATCTCATATGACAAATGCTGATCACAAGTCACTGGAGCCCAAGTTGATGGGCCCCAGTGGTATACAGTTGACACTGTGAAAGGCAAAACCTCTGAAGTGTGTCAATGTAAAAAAAAAAAAGATGGGAGAAGAGGTCATTTCAGGTCACGTCTGCACAAGAGAACTGATAAAATCCTTTTCCAGCCTGTTCCTAAATAGCATAGGAAATAAAAGAAGAGCTTGCAGAACTCATGTGAAAACAATGGCATACTGGGAAGGCGAGGTCAACATTATTACACCCTCTTTCTGAGCTGGGAGCCATCTTCAGATTTTTAAACATTAATATGGCATTAACCATAACATATTGACATCTCAGCAGCGAAACATTTTAAAATACTTCAGTATTAAAATACTTGAAAAATAGCATGTGAAATCGAGGACAGAATGTACCTTTGCTTTGTTTACAGTGTATCAATGGATCAATCATAGGATGCTATTATAGTTTCATACATGAGCACCTACTGATTATATATAGGTGATCAAAAGCACTGAAAATACTTCTTCACCAATCTTAAGAAGAATGGCCTCAGGCTAGCCTGCCAGCACTACAGGGCTGGATGATTAATCAAATCTTATTGTCAATTACAATTTTGGCTTCCAATTATAAAAACAAGATGAGTTAGATAATTCCATTTGGTAATGATGCTCCCGTTTGGTCTTGTGTTATAAATCCAATACACCCCTTTCCTTTACAGTGGTGTGCTCTCCTAGAAACCCAAAGCTAACTTTCAGCCAGGCTGTTGAATGTTTAGTTCAGCTTGAGCCAAGATGACGAAACAATTTTGTTTCAAGAAGGTCCGACAGGGAACAACAACTATATTGTGCGAGATTTCTTACACGGTGGTGTCTCCACAAGCCAATATGACCAATTTGATTAATCTTCTGATATTCAATCACAAAGTGGTCTATGACCAAACAATAAAGGGACTGTAAAAAATAAAATGAATGTTGTTTTTTTATTTCATTTATAAGTTCAATAAACACATTATGTTTCCAAAGTCAATGAGTAATCATGTTAAATAAGCATTATCTCAATATCGACCAAAATAATTGTGCCTGTGATTTTTGGTGGACAGAGTGAGGCAAAGTGCCAGTGCAGTTGTATTGCTTTTTATTGATCCTCTTATCTTTAATTACAGTTAATAAGATAAAATTAGGCAAATGGTTGTTGGCTGAAGAGTAAGGATTTAAATTACTGCTCACTGAATCAAGGCTGGGTCCACACAAGTTCATGTAGCATTAGTTCAGTAAAATTTCCACAGCACTGCCTCAATTATGAGATTACTGACAGAATCTAATCGGTTTCACTGCGCCATGGCTTCTACTTATCAACATGTCATTTAACAAAGACTAAAATGGTATAGTGTCCACATGACTATGTTATGTGGGCGAGGAGCTTGTGCAGAAAGCTCGAATGCCTAAGCATGCCAACTACAGTGAGGTATAGCCACTATATAGGAGTTTTAAGCTGTGAAAAGCCATGTATAGCTGAAAATGACTCCTGCCAAGTGACGGACTGCCAAGCTGAAACAGCTGCTGTTATTAAGGATCACTATTTAATGGTGCCATTAGTTCTTTCTTTTAATTTTAAGTTTTTTTGGGCAGTTAAATTTGACTTCTTTCATGCCATATTGTGTCTATTTTTATTAATACTGTATTCAGGTAAATATCTAAGCTTCTACTGCATTATAATCCTTACAATTAATTACAATCTCTCCCTAAAAGCTTTATGCTGGTGAGGTGGGTATATGTCTAATTTGTTTAACTAACAATAGTCATTACAATATTGTTTCCTAGCTTTTTTCAGTTCGCTGTTTTTCAACAATTTGTTTTTAGCAGTTTTTTAATGTTGCATTGAATGAGGGTCTGCAGAACATTTGAATTTAACATGGTCAATGTTAGCCATGGTAGGAAAATCTCGGTTAATTTAATTTTACAGGGGACATTTATTTCTACAATTATAGAAAAAAAAACTTTAAAAAAAAAAAACAAGCTCTGGCTGCTTTTAATAAAATTAGTTTGACAAAATTTTGAGTTGGGAATGAGTCATTGTCTTATGCATGTAAAAGCTCAACATGTGCCTAGATGGACTTTGCAGATGATGTTTTCTGGACAAGATTAAAATCACTGGCGAGATCTCGTACCACGGGATCTTACAAGGTTAAATTCTTCTTGTCAGGTAAAAAGCTGTCTCACAAGACTCACGCAATTGACATTTTTCAAATGCTGTCAAGCCACACATTAACTTTCTCACGCAGTGAAATACAAATGTAATTATAACTGATAAGATAAACTTGCAGAGCGAATCAACTCCGCCCAGCTGATGCAACACTGGCGTACGCAACTGAACCACACCGCTTGCGCTGTGAGTCCAGACAGTTGTGATGAGTTGTAACGAAACGTTTTGCAACATAAACATCTAAAAACTGAGGCGCAAACTTGCTCTGTTTGAGACTCTGAGCACTTACGTACGAGCTGTTGAAGTTAATATGTGTGTGGATTTGTGGCGAGATTTCTGCCTGATCAGAAGTGTTTCAGTTACGCAGGATAAGCGGTTGACGATGGATGGATGGTCAACATGGAGCCAATTTTAACTATCATACTTTATATGCTACTCTACATCAACCCTTAACAATATATCAATTTAGAAAATCATTTTAGGTTTTCTGTGTATATTTCTTATTTGAAAAAGAACTACTGATGGTCAGATATATGTAGTAGAGTGAAAAGTACCATATTTCCTGGTGATATGAAGTGGAGTAGAAGTATAAAGTACCATAAAATGGAAATACTTAAGTAAAGTACAAGTACGGTACTTGAGTGAATATACTTAAGCTACGTTCCACCACTGCTGTCATGTCAACACAAATTACAGGTCAGAATGGAAATCATAAGGAAGCAAGGGACACGCCAGTCCAAGTCGTAATGAAAGCATATGTCTGTACATGCATGGCTGCTCATGATGCAATCAGTTAAATTAAACTTGAAGTCAATGGACATGATCAAATTGTCCCTAATCTGACAGGCTCATTCATCACCCAGTGGCAGATCCCTTCCTGTCAGTGCCAATCTCTCAGCCTGTTCTGCCGAGCTGCACTGATTGAAATATAAGTATTGTTTAGTGCAGGTATTGAGAGTTTTCAACAAGCTCAGAATAAAACTTCACTTTGAAAAAGCTTGTTAAAATTAAGTCTTTCAGGTACGATTATAAAATCCTAAGACATACACACACACACAATTCACAACAGTTTCTGTTATTGATCGTGACTGTAGGAGCACTGACAACTGCACAATACAGAATTCATAAACAATGCTTTTTAATTGACTTATATTATTGATTATTTTGTCTCTTCTATCTGGGCAAATGGAGCACAGGCCAATCTGGCACTTCTCCTTGCTCGGGTCTTGTCTTTAACAACATGCGACAATCATTAGCAGCAAAATATGTATTAGTAAGCTAAACTGTAAAAGAGCTTTAAATTATTGAACAGCCGTACTGATTATTTCTTCACCACTCATAGAAAATTAGATTGTCAGCCGTAGTGCATTCAGTTGGTGCTGTGCAGATTAATTCCTAACTCAAACTAGGTGATGCACAGCTCCAAATAAACAATAGTTATCAAATAATTTACTTACACCCCTTATATCCTAATTAGGCATGTTTACTTTGGCAATAATCATTTTCAATTTCACGCCATTTTAACTTGAAGTTAATTAAAACAAGCTTGTTCATTAGCATGGTTCCAGACCCTTCCCTAGCCACTGCACCTGCACCATAATGCTATGCAAATAGGAAGGAGGGGGAAACTGAAGTGCTTTCACATTTCCTTCAAGGAAGTCTCCAATGAAATGGCCAAAACTAAAAACTGAAAAACAACCACTAAAAAATAACTCCACAAATGTCCTCACAAATGGAAAAAACACTGCTTGTTATTCAGAGTTCATTTATAAAGAAACATGTGGGCAATAATGTGGCCCTAACATGACTTTATTTTTCTCTGCTAAAGAAACATGTCAATTTAATTTGCTTTGGAGCACAAAAATGCTAATTAGCACATTATCAAACCCTTTGTTCATCGCTGCCCCCATGTTATAACATCATGCAGGTGACCGGCACATGAACAATCAGGTGCTTATCACCATTTCAAATGAAATACTCTCCAGGGGGCTGTGTTTGTCCAGTGAAAAATAACCCAATTAAAAGAGGCTTGACAAATGACCTTTCTGAAGGTAAAAATAATGAGCAGAACAGTGCCCAGAAAACAGATATACTGAGAAACACAAAGGTTCCATGACTTGAGGCAGCGCCCATGTTAATTCTGCGCTCAGATGACAAGCCATGATATGAGCTCACTCCAATTCATATTGTTTGGGATGTATTTGTTTCTAATCAAAGCATGCACAGAATCCAACACCTTCAAAAGTAACAGAAAGCAGCGCTAAGTTAATATTTCATGTCTTGCTTCGTTAAGGTTTATTAAAACTGAAATCATTGGGTTTCTGTATAGTGAAGACAGATAATTTAACTGATGATTGAAACATCCAGAGTCATATGCCTTTTACTGGCAAAATAGAGTTGCCAGTATATGGCGTGTACAGGAATAACGTTTACAAGAATGACACAACACAGGGTTTTACTTTCATGTCATAGTATTTCTCCCAGATCACCTCAGTAAACCCGCACAATCCCAAAACACATTTAGAACCACAGACTCTTTATTATATTCCAACCACTTATACAAAATGATGTTAGGATTTTACTGCCCTTTTTTGTTGATAAAGTTTCCAACATCAAAGCCTGAATTATGCACTCCCGGTTTCTGTTTCATGCGGTGGGGTATCAAAAGTAATTAGCTTGTGGGCCTACCTCTTGTACAGTATGTATGCTTAATCTGAATAAAATGTGATTTTAGTGCTGCGGAGGAATCTAGGCTCATTGCAGGTTTATTTATTATAATCCAATCCCATTTGAAATAGGACCAATATACTGGTTCCTCACCAACGACAGGGATGAAATGTGTTTTGGTGCAGCAACAGCATTCCGACAGTACGAAGACTAATCTAAAAACCAATGATCACTTATTTTCATTCTGACTTTATTTCAGGTTGCTCCTGTTATATGGTAGCATTAATGTAGCATTCACTGATAGTGATAGCGGCTGTATGTGGCCAACTCCACCGTGTGGTGCATGTTTGTTTGCACCTCTGTCTTGCATGATGACAGCATTGTGATATGTTTCTTCTGTATGTAGCAGCCATGCACGTCATCAGTGTCTTCATTAACCAAGCAAAGGAATCCTACTTCCCTCTGAGGCAAGTCTTGTTCACATTTGAAGAGTGGGGGTGGGGGACCTCTGGTGTTTCACAACCCATGGTTTCACAGACTATGCTCGCTGATTGATGTTTTTATAAGTAAGACCTTGCACTGCTTTTCCCCTGGGCTGTGCCTAGGCTTCCTGGTATCAATCACATATGATTTCCATTCTTGCTCCGTCGCCTGACAGAAATACTGTAAAGGTGATCTATGTGTGTGTGTGTGTGTAAAGTAATTATTAAGTGTCCAGCTATGCTAATAAATCATTCACATCCTACCAGCATACTTCCCTCTAACCTCTCTCTTTTGCCCCATTCCCCACTTGCTTCTTCTTTCTTTCCTGCTTTCTGAAACAATATTAAAGTTGCAAAATACTAGCTATGGTATTGTCCATTTCTGTTTCTCTGGAGTACAGTTGGTTTACAGGGGACTTTTAATAGCAGTGCAACAGCCTGACTGAGGGAGGAGGTGCAGGTCGGACATGCTAGGAGACCTTGGACTACTGTGGTGTTAATGAGATGGCTGCCATCAATCAAGGGCTGTGGGAGATGACTGTAAATAAGGCTATGATCATGGGAGGTATGTGGTGACAGGCGGGGGTTTCTGATCCACTTTACTCCCTCACAATTGACTTATGTAAACATGTATCAAAGTGACAGAGGTCAACGGTTGGGGCAAAGCTGGGACCGATAATTAGACAAGTTGACCAGCAAGGGAAGAAAATGGTGTAGTCATGCAATATGTGGGCTGTGCAGCGATGGAAAGAGAACTAGTATATTATACTCAAGTAAAAGTACTGTCACTTAAATACATTAACGTCAAGTAAAAGTAGTTGTGTAAAATTAAAAAGTAGGTTAGTTAAATGTCTGAGTAAACATTACTGCATTATGTAAAAGAGATTTTTTTAATATCATGATATATGATAATAAAATATTAAAAAACACCTTTAGTTCACTACTAATATTTATCTAATATATTCAGTTTTCAAATCTATAGACGGCACTTTGAAGCCCGTGCATACAACTAATTATCAATAATAAATATATAACTGCCTTTGTCAGTTGTGTGTGTGATATATATATATTGTAGCAGACCTAAATTTTAGTCATGCAATTTAATAAATTTATGAGAATTGATACCCAATTATGAATTAATATTCATAAAATCAAAATTTTCCTCGTTTCAGGGCACCACCGGAGTTGTTATAATCCTAGAGTCTCCGGACCTCTAGGTAGTTTTAATAATTATACAATTATTACTAGTGATCAGTTAGTTAATAATCGCTCAATTATCTTAAATCAGTCAGTCTCATATCTAAAGGGTCAATTCTCTTGGCAGGAACTAGAAATAGGCAACACACACAGCTCTTGATTATATTACAGTGAATTTATTCTCTAACTAAGGTGATAAAAAGATGGTTGGATACAGGGAACATAAACATTTGCTGAACAATGATCCTGGAGGTTCGATTGTGGGAAGCATTTGACTCATACGGCATAGAAGAGCTATGTGGGTTAGGGTTAGGGTCCTAATGCTATGATTTTAGGAGTTAAAATGGACATATCTGATCAAAGAACATGTGTTAGGTCTTACTGCTTGCTTACTGCACGGGTCCCACGCTAGCTGCCCGATCCTGGCTTTTTGCTAGGGATTCTCTGGGGTTCTCCGTGTCTGATTGAAAACGCCTCCTCCGTCTGGCAATTCGGCTGTTTTCAGGTTTCCTTCGTTGTAGTTGGCGAGACCACGTGGCTTGGTCTGACCTCGGTGAAGTTGGCTCGACGAAAAAGGCTTAAAATGGAACTTGGTCGTTCCTGAATTAGTCCAGTGTAACTTAACGGACTGATAACTTTAACAAACAAAAGAAATAAAAGAAATAAAGAAAATAAAACAGGGGCAGATCGATGTCTCGGCACTTCATGTATGTAGCTTCAAGCGAAACAAAAGGCCTGTTTCGCTGGCGAGTCTGAGGGCGTTGCCTGGCGAGGCACGCCACACGCGTGCCGAAGAGTCCAGCGAGCAGAGCGGAAGAGAGCCAACAGCGAAGAGAAGACAGCGCGAGGTCGCGTGTTGCTCTTTTGTTGCCTGGGGCGTGGTTCCCCAGGGGGTGTCTCAGGTTTCCCAAGGGACTGCCTTTCTAAACTTAATGTCTAAAAAGAAATCTATTGGCGCGTATTATAATCAAATATTTTCCACAATCGAACCTCAATGGTCGAACGGTTGTACTGTTCTAGGCATTTCGTCCACTTGGGGGAGCTCAGGTTACATGAATATAGTAAAACATTCCTTTGTCCTCATTTCTAAAGGAATTTTGTAGGAGAGTATTATGAACAAGCATTGATCACATTAGATGAAGGAGTGTCTTGCTGAAAATAAAAACACTGCACAAGTAACTTTCTTTTCAGCACTAATAACAGATAGCAACAACAGTTAACATAACTACTCAAATAGAGGCAAACGTAATCAAGTAACTAAAGATTTAATTAAACTTAATTAAATGCTTTGAGTCTTTGGAGACTGCAGTCCTTTGTCATCCAAAGTTCTGTCACACCTAGGTGAGACAAGGAGTATCCCTTTGATGGGATAATAAACAAAGAGCAAAGTCGGTTGCCACGGAAACATGTGGGGGGGGGGGCAGTTTTGATAGGCTGTTCAGGGAAATGCCAATGGCTGGTTCGTGTCCCTTTGTCAGTTTAACAGTCAGGCCCCGCGTTATCAGCTTCGGAATCAAAATGGTGCCAGTTTTATGGTCGGGCTAGCACTTGGAGAAAGCAACTTTGACCCCTCCCCTTCTTCTCTGGGGAGGAGAAAGGAATTTAGGGTAGCTCCAAATTTATTCAATGTAAAAGGCACAAATCCACAACGTTGTTCACTACAATATATATATATATATATATATATATTCCAGGTGGAAAAGGACAAGCTCCAGGTATCATATGAAGTCCTTAGAGACAACTTGAGAAAATATCAGAAAATTGCCAAAGCCGAAAAAACTACATATTTTTCTGACATTATCCCCCAAAATGTTAATAAACCTCGTGTCCTTTTTAAAACTATTGATTATTTATTAACCTCTCCACAATCCCCCTGCCTGAAGTCTGAGAAAAAAATCTTAACTTCTTTTTAGGCAAGGTTGACACTATCAGAGCCTATAACGCATTCCCTGCTTTTGACACTTCCATAGTTAGCACTTGCTCAACTGTCCTCAACCAGTTTGAGCCAGTGTCACTCTAAAATCTCACTAAAATAGTCACCCAACTAAAATCCTGATATTGTCCCACTGACACTGTGCCCCCACGCCTCTTTAAGGAACCCTGGGAGACAATTGGCCCAAATGTCCAAAAAATCATAAATAGTAGTCTGGCAGCAGGTGTCGTTTCAACATATTTCAAAGAAGCAGTTGTGGAACCCCTGATTAAAAAAATAAATCTAGATTCCTCGGTTTTATCCAACTACAGACCTATCTCGAAGCTTCCTTTTATCTCGAAGATTTTAGAGAAGACTGTACTTCTACAGCTGCAGTCTTTTTTAGATGTACATGGTATTATTGATATTTTTTAATCTGGTTTTAAAGCACTTCATAGCACTGAAACTGTACTTTTAAGAGTTTTTAATGACCTCTTATTAAACACTGACTCTGGTAATTCTGCCAAACTAGTGCTTTTAGACCTCACCGCCGCATTTGACACCGTAGACCACGCAGTTCTTATCTCGCGTCTAGAGCACTGTGTTGGTATCGGTGACACTGCTTTGCAGTGGTTTAAGTCCTATTTGTCGGGGAAATGCTTTTCAGTAAAGCTTGGGGACTTTGGTTCATCTACTGCCCCCCTTCTTTGTGGTGTTCCACAGGGCTCAATTCTTGGACCACTTCTCTTTCCCTAGGAAGCATAATTAGAAAGCATGGCATCTCCTACCACTTCTATGCGGATGACTCCCAAATATATCTGCCCCTCAAAAGAGGTGAAAACTCCCTCGTACCTCTACTAGAGTGTTTAAAAGATATTAAGGCCTGGATGGCTTCTAACTTTTTACATCTAAATGAAGATAAAACTGAGGTCAATGTGTTCAGACCCAGTCGGGCCGGTCATATCCTTTCTGTTGACCTGGGCTACCTGCAACAATATGCGAAACCCGTAGTGACAAATCTGGGTGTGAAAATAGACAATGGTTTTAAACTTGATAAACAGATAAATAATGTCGTTAAATCCAGTTTTTATCACCTGAGGCTTTTATCTAAAATCAAACCTGTTTTATCTCGTAAGCACTTTGAACATGTGATTCATGCTTTTATCTCAACTCGTATGGACTACTGTTATGCACTTTACATTGGTGTTAACCAAACCTCTCTCTCACGCTTACAAAACTCGGCCGCTCGTCTTTTAAACCAAACTCGAAAGCATGAATACAATACACCAGTGCTGGCCTCGCTCCACTGGCTCCCAGTCAATTTTATAATACATTTTAAAGATATATTATTGTTTGTTGTTGAATTTGTTGGCACCTCACTACATCTCTAAGTCTACACCCCCCCCACGGTCTCTTAGGTCTACTGACCAACTTCGGCTGGTCGCTCCAAAAACCAGGTTAAAAACCAGGGGCGACCATGCTTTTTCAGCAGCAGCCCCTAAACTGTGGAATGAGCTACCTCCACAGGTCAAATTGGCCCCGACCCTCGAATGTTATAAATCCCGCTTGTATTACCTGGTTTTTAACCCAGGATGAGAGCTGTGTAGTCTTGTTGTTTTATGTTATGTTTTATGTTCTGTGTTTTATATGTGTTTTTATGTTTTATTTCTTGTTCAGCACTTTGTAAACCTTTGTTTTTTAAAATGTGGTATATAAATAAAATGGATTGTATATATATATATATATCTCGAAGGGGGGGGGGTTACACACGGTAGCTCCTCTTTAATCTTGAGAAGCTGCAGAGCTGCAGTCCCTACTCATTCAACTTACACTGTAAATTTCCAGCTAAAGTGAGGCTTTTTGAAGACCCTTTTCTTTCTCTCTCTCTCTGTCTCATTCACTGGTCTTGTGCAGTTTTGCGTGAATACCGTGCTGCCGACAACTACATGCACGTCGCGGTTCCTCGCGGGTCTGTTTCAAGTAGCTATTTAAAAACGATATAATATTCTTTGAGTGGTTCATCAACGGTGATAAATTATCCGAAAGTCCCGCGAGGTGCGGACAACTCGGCACAACACCAGTGAACCTGGGGCTCCGTCTCTTCAGCAAGTGTTCCTCCTCCGCCACCACACACACACGCTAACAAACACAGAGCTGAACCGGGTTGTCACAGGAGTCTGTG
>NC_060156.1:7616969-7636559 GCF_021292245.1 Micropterus dolomieu | reverse complement strand
AATCCAGTTTTTATCACCTGAGGCTTTTATCTAAAATCAAACCTGTTTTATCTCGTAAGCACTTTGAACATGTGATTCATGCTTTTATCTCAACTCGTATGGACTACTGTTATGCACTTTACATTGGTGTTAACCAAACCTCTCTCTCACGCTTACAAAACTCGGCCGCTCGTCTTTTAAACCAAACTCGAAAGCATGAATACAATACACCAGTGCTGGCCTCGCTCCACTGGCTCCCAGTCAATTTTATAATACATTTTAAAGATATATTATTGTTTGTTGTTGAATTTGTTGGCACCTCACTACATCTCTAAGTCTACACCCCCCCCACGGTCTCTTAGGTCTACTGACCAACTTCGGCTGGTCGCTCCAAAAACCAGGTTAAAAACCAGGGGCGACCATGCTTTTTCAGCAGCAGCCCCTAAACTGTGGAATGAGCTACCTCCACAGGTCAAATTGGCCCCGACCCTCGAATGTTATAAATCCCGCTTGTATTACCTGGTTTTTAACCCAGGATGAGAGCTGTGTAGTCTTGTTGTTTTATGTTATGTTTTATGTTCTGTGTTTTATATGTGTTTTTATGTTTTATTTCTTGTTCAGCACTTTGTAAACCTTTGTTTTTTAAAATGTGGTATATAAATAAAATGGATTGTATATATATATATATATCTCGAAGGGGGGGGGGTTACACACGGTAGCTCCTCTTTAATCTTGAGAAGCTGCAGAGCTGCAGTCCCTACTCATTCAACTTACACTGTAAATTTCCAGCTAAAGTGAGGCTTTTTGAAGACCCTTTTCTTTCTCTCTCTCTCTGTCTCATTCACTGGTCTTGTGCAGTTTTGCGTGAATACCGTGCTGCCGACAACTACATGCAGGTCGCGGTTCCTCGCGGGTCTGTTTCAAGTAGCTATTTAAAAACGATATAATATTCTTTGAGTGGTTCATCAACGGTGATAAATTATCCGAAAGTCCCGCGAGGTGCGGACAACTCGGCACAACACCAGTGAACCTGGGGCTCCGTCTCTTCAGCAAGTGTTCCTCCTCCGCCACCACACACACACGCTAACAAACACAGAGCTGAACCGGGTTGTCACAGGAGTCTGTGTGACGAGGGTGGGGGCGTAACGCACATTCAGCACTATTACTGTAAACGGCAATCAATTTTTACAACAAGTCCCTCCCTAGCTTGTGTTATTATGCAGAAGCAAATAGCACTCATAAGAAGCATAAGCACTTTCATAAGAAAATCAAAAATCTTTAAAATGTTATAAGAAGAAAATGGATCAGTTCTTTGTTGTTTGACTGAATCTTTACAATGTATATGATTAATTTAGTAACAGCGTTATTTTTCTCTTTTTTCCCCTGGCTCAGTAAAATTCTGATATACTGGCCTGAAGGGAACATCGATAAACCAATTACTTGCAAAATAGTCTTAAAAGCCAACATTAAAATGAACTGTGATAAAATCATGAACAGTGATACTGCCTGAAATAAATTGTGATGATATTTTTGCCCATCCCTAGCCACAGCCTACATATGTTATATGTGTGTGTAGCATGAAGGGGCTATAACTTAAGCTACCCTTTGTTGTAAAATGAAAAGAAATGTCCTTAACCTTGGAGGATCCACCATTAGCATTTTAGAATTTAGTAGCATGTTAGCCAGACCCAGCACCACCTGTTGGTCAGTCAACATTGTGGTGCTTATGGTGCTGCACTAAAATAGTGTTGGAGCACTTAGTCAGTGATTAATTAAGTCAAGGGCTCAGCCTTTGACTTAACATTAGGCGCGCGCTCTAGCAGTGAGATAACTGGAGACTACTAATGTACACTTTTTCAAATAAATTTTCAAATAATGACAATAAATAGTGGCCAGGTCTATCTGACTCTCTCTGCCTTCTTTTTCGTTTGATTGTCTCATATAAAAGTGTATTAAATGCTCACTCACAAATGAAAACAAGTTGTCTTCTGAGTAAAGTGCTAACCCATGGACAAACAGTTGAACACACTCTACACTGGGCGGCTTTCAGCAGCATTTTTTCATCTGTCTAATATACATTACAGTGTAAGCTGTAAAGGCTTGTGCCTGTGTAACTGCAGAAATCATTCGTTCATTATATATTTTGTTATTTTCTTAATACATACTCTTGTCTGTATATATTTTTGGGGATCTTTTGCATTGTCTTTTTCATTTTTGTTATGTGAACTTTGACCTTGTTGACAATGTTATTACATGGCAGAGTACTTGCTGAGGGGAAGGGAGTCCGCCAATGCTTTTGACAGTAGAGTGTTAAAACCTGGTAAAAAGGCTTAACAGTCTTTTTACAGATCACAGATATAGTCTGGTATTTACCTGTGAAAAGCAGAAATGCAGTGATTGCGTTTTTCCTGGCCAATTCTGATTTCCGTTTTTTTTTTTAAAGGTCAGGCCTGCCAATTCCGATTTTTTTTATTTCTAAGAACTATAATTAAAAGCATACATAAACATTTTTATAACTTTTATTTAATGATGATACAAGTTTATTAAATAGGATGAACCCCTTGAGATAAACTGTCTCGTTTTCAAGGGGATCCTAAGGTGGCCCAGAGAGGCCAACACACTTTCAAATTCATCACAACACAACACATTTAGACAACACAACACATTAAGACATTAAGACTAAATGTTGTGTTGTCTAAATGTGTTGTGTTGTCTTAATGTGTTGTGTTGTCTAAATGTGTTGTGTTGTGTTAATGTGTTGTATTGTCTTAATGTATTGTATTGTCTAAATGTGTTGTTTTATCTTAATGTGTTGTGTTATCTTAATGTGTTGTGTTATCTTAATGTGTTGTGTTGTGATGAATTTGAATGTGTTTTCTTAAGTTGCAGTGCGTTGGCCTCTCAGGGCCACCGTAGTTCCTAACATACAATACAAAAAATCTAATCAAATAAAAAAGACGAGAAAAATTGACATTAAGATAACAGAAAGACAAAAACAACACACCAATAAACAATTCAACAGACACACTGCAGCTAAGACAAACACACAAACATCAAAAAGATATGTACATTGGTACTACCACTACCACCCTTACCCTAAGAATACATTATCCTATTTCTAGTAAGTTATTTCACTATTTTAGTTCTACTGAATTCTCCAACTTATTTAGGTGTTTACTCACAAACAACTTTAATCTGCTCACCTTGCTTTTCACTTCAGACACAAACGCAGCTACAATGTCTCTCTCTGCATCTCTCTCTTCATGTAGTCTGTTTTGTTGATTTTCTTCATCAGCAGTTTCCGCAACTCAGTTTTCACAGCAGCAGGTGAGCATGTGGAGGAGACTTGTTGTTAATGACGTATCCCATTGAGACCAACGTGGTACAGAATGACATCTGCACCAACAGGTGTGTTCACTGCTGCTTTACCTGGTCTACGCTTGTAAAATATTTACCATGTCCTCCTAACGTAATACAAAACGTCTCTCTGCTAAATATACTGTGGCAACTGTTAATATAGTAACATTGGCATGGAACACAGCTTATTTTGGCATTACAGGATTTACAAATTGTGAGCGTTGTGTTTTCACTCAAGGTGAAAAACTTCCATGCTAACGACATGTTTTGTAATATGTGTGTGTGTGTGTTTGTCTGTGACCATAGTCGGTGCCGATGTATGCAAGACATGAACCACACAGTGCAGCACAGCAAGCATGTAATGTGACTGGCACAGGTTTGGATGTGTGGGACAAATCAGCACCGGTTATGGCAGACTAAGCTGAAAACCAACCATTAATCGGTTCATCTCTAGTGAAAAGTATTTTACAAAACACAGCTCTTTATTGTCACATGCAATTTTAACCATCTCAACCTAGTCATACAGCATGTCATAGACAATATGTAACAAATATGTGATGGCCAGTGTATTTATTCAGTCAGCCGTAGGACTTGCAGAGGAGAGGTGTCAGGTAGAGCAGTGTCATAAGATGCTCCAATGTGTTGATATTATTCTTTAAAACAGGAAGCCTTGGAAGGAGAGACTAGAGAGCCACTGTCCTCGCTTCCTTCAACTCTATATACACAATGTAGATTTTGAAGCATGACCGTGAGTCAGAGCACGTTTTGTGACGTTTTTTATAGCTAACTTTGATTACATTTAATCAGTGACAAATTACCCTCTCTCTTTCCTGTTCAGTTCAGTAGATTTGGATAGAAGTCTGACCTGAGAGGATCAGAGGCTGTATTGCAGAGCCTGCAGCTGCCATAGCTGAGACAGATAAGTCAAGTGTCACGAGGCCACTAATTCTGTCATGGATTCTCTAAAGATTCTCAACACACAACAGGTAAGACTACTAAGTGGGATCATTTAAATCTTAAGTGTACTTTATACCTCTGCGTCAAATCGACGGCGTAAGCTACGGGGCTGCGCAGAGGCTACGGCGTTGCCTGATGTGCACCTCCTCAAAAATGAAACTACACGTCAAGTTGACGTGGACCGTAAGCACTGTGATTGGTTGGCTGGGTAGCCTCGCAATGCCTCTGAGCCGACCGGAAGTGCCCCGTGCTTTGTAGTATCTTTTACTAGCAGCCAAAACAGCGGCTGCAACATGGTGGATAAATATATTTGACCGTCACAATCCGAGCGAAATGACTTGTTTCACTATCAAAATGTGATCCACTCGGTTGATAACATTTGAAAAGGCTATACCAGCCGCACGTTTACAATTTTACCCCCATTCACATTAGCGGAGCGCTAAACCGGAAGTTAGCCTCGGCCGGCAAAGGTCAACACAGTGAACGCTGTAGCGCTACTGCCGACTAGGGTTTCGGGGTATAATTGCAGAATGACGGATACGCCGACGCCCAAGTATAAATGCCTGGCTACATGCGTAGCCTACGACGTAGCTACACACATAGACCCTACACAGGAGTATAAATCAGGCTTTAGATGGGATCATTTTGAAACAACTTTTGTGATAGAACATCAGTTTTAATCGTGGCAGGCCACCATGAAAAAAAAATTCTACATGGGGTATCAACTGATACACAAGTCCATTTTTAACAGGTTGATTGTTCAGTCCGTCAACAATTTTCATACAACAAGAATGAAATATAAATCCTGTTGTATGAAAGTTGTGTTTGCGTCCAGATGTGTGAATTTTGAGAGCTCTTGCCCTTCGTGACCCCTGCACACCAGGGGGCCTTCCCTTTCCTGAAACCACACGCCTTGTTAGCCACCTGCATATAGCTACTGACAGTGGCTCCATCCACAGTGATGGTTATGAAACATAAACAGCCCACTGTTAAACACTGTTAAGCCCACTGTTGAGCCACTGAACTCCTGCCTTAGCCATTGTTTTCCACAATCCTCTAGAAATTCACACCCAAGTGTGAACTCAGCCCCGTGGACCCAGCTTTCATTTATGGGTGAGTGACCCGTGGCCCATTAACTCTGAACAGACAGGGCGACTGCATCCTCAATCGGCAGGATCAGAACATGATACAGCAGAAGACTGAACATTTCATCTTGTGTGTTTAGCTTTTGTTTAGCTTTTAAATAAATGCTTGTGGATATAGCTGTTTTATTGATGTTACATAAAAGTGAATGTATCACCAACCTCTTCTATACTAACCTCTTCTATACTACCTGTTTATGGTAATTTTGGTTATAGTTATTAATGAATTAAATCAGGTTTCTCTTTTTTAAGAGAGGTGCCCCGAGGTGAATTTAAAGGGTAATTTTGGTATTTTTAAACCTGGGTCCTATTTTCACACATTTTCAAAATGACTAATAGGAAATGCTGAGCAATAAAACAATAATGATAATTATCACAATATAATTTTCCTCAATAACAATATAATAAATGTTCAATATATCGTAAATATATATTTGCTTTGATTGATTTCAATCACGAACAAATTAGCATAAATATTTATTTTGTTAAAAAAAAGAGGCCTGAAAAAAGATGAACTAATCATATTTGTTGAAAAAGATAATAGTTTTGAATGTTCTACCTCAGACTTGTGAAGTGATCCACTGTTTGGCATCAAGTGTTTGTCACGATCTGACCATAAAGATAAGTTAAATCACATAATTAACCATCTGGTTTCTTAAATTTTCACTCGGGAGCAAAAATCTGCTTTTAAACTTGAAAGAATGATTTGACATATATCATGATAATTATCGTATCGATAATGTTTTTATCATGATAAAATCATGTCAAAATCACAACAACAAAAAGCGTTTCTTTTTGCCACTGACAGGCTGTCTGACAACATCATAGAAAATATTGGTATGAGTGACTCCCGGTTAC
The DNA here is from genome assembly GCF_021292245.1 of Micropterus dolomieu. Lineage (NCBI taxonomy): Eukaryota > Metazoa > Chordata > Actinopteri > Centrarchiformes > Centrarchidae > Micropterus > Micropterus dolomieu. The sequence continues at coordinate 7,630,266 of NC_060156.1, read as the reverse complement.
TCGGTCAAAGACAATTCTTGCTCTGAAATTATGAGAGGCGAGTTGTTGTAGGAAATGCTGGTGGAAATGAGTATTTTCTTGTGTACACAGAGGAACTGCTACCAAGACTTTGTTTCCTAACGTTACTCCTACACAACAAACTCCTCTCTCTATTCTTACCTGTCTGGCCTCAAGATCTCTCATCTCATGGAAACAAGTTTCTGCCACTACATATCAAAGTTTCCTCCTCACTTGAGGAAGAGCTGTCCAGGCTGGACCCTGATCCTTCTCTCAAGACGTGTTATAATAACTATCACAATAGAAAGGAAACTCAGTCGCGCGTGTCTTTATTCCCTTGCAACAAAGTCACAGACATCAGCCCAAGGAGACTGCACTCAGTGCACATGTGGACCGTTCCGAAAGTCCTGTACCAAAACGGTTCGGTATGACTACATGTTCCGTTACATCCCTACTGGACAGAGTGGAAAACATTTGCCTTCACTCCCAACGTCCATAAAAGGTATTTTGGTGCACATGGGTGCCTCCTGTTTAACACCTTAGAGGACAGTGGAAAGTCTGGCCCTATTCCTACTCAGTCAGGGTGCCAATCATTTCAGCTCTACCCCAACCCTGCACACCTGGCTCCAGTCAGCATACAGAGCTCACAACATGGACTTCACCGGTTATTTCAACCTGTTCTGGGAGCATGCTTCTCTCTTGACGCGGGATCCATCCCAACAAGCGTAGTAGGCAGATGTTGTTGGCTAACATTTAGCATGCGACCCAGACCGCAGCATGACTGCATACACAGCACACACCCACTCTGGAACCTCCGTCTTCCTTTCCTGTCTCATCTCAGCCCACCGTATCCTGCAATTACCTCTGTTGTCCTCCCCAGACACGGACACTCTCACCACCACTAAAGGCAATCCCCACACATCTCTCTCCCTATTCACAGTGACATGTACTATCCTCCTCTTTTAACAACATGCCTTCATACTCTACTGTGTCTGCCAGCAACAAAACATTATAGCAGCTGGTGCTGAAACGATGATCTCTGTCACGACATCAAAAGTTACTCACATAATCACTTCCTCTTAAGTGATTGTGCCTACAAAATAAAAGTGTAAGAACGTCTTTGCAGCGGTACTTTATGTCGAATTTCCTCTGCCAGGAGATATGAAAATAAGCGTGCATAGGATGGTGTGGACCAATCGTCGGGGGGGTATACATTCCTGCACATGCTTAATGTGAACATGTAAAATGATCTCAATAATAATAATAATAATCAATTTGTTGAAAAGGGAGAAAAACAATACTCGCAGTAAGAAGGGACTGAACGTACAACCCTTTGACCAGAAGTCCTGTGCATTGCTGACAGGTACACAGTAAACAGCAGAAAATAAATGATAACTTGACTATATTCTGGCCCACCATCTAATGACTTGAAAAATAATTTGGCCCGATGCCAGACTTATTTGCTGACCCCTGCTCTACCATCTGCTCTCTCAAGCATACTTGTAAAAACCAACCTCTTAAATGTAAGGTCTTTAAAAAAAGATTTTTTTGTGGAATGATTTTTTTTACATCTAATGATATTTATATCTTAAGACTAAAATATGGTTAAAAGCAAAGGAATACAGTGCCTTGAATGAAGCAACACCCACAGCCTTTGCCTACTCTCAGAAACCTGTCTGGCCAAGTTGGGGAGTAGCCTTATTTACAGAGACAATTTCTTCTATAAGCCTGTATTCTGTGGGGAGTTTTACTCCCTCGAAAGCCTAATATTTTGTGTTGAGTACTGATCAGCCTACTTTATTTCTCCTAATTTATAGTCCACCTAAACCGAATAGCATTTTTATCTCTGAATTCTCAGATCTGCTCTCTCTGATTTTATCTAATTATGACCAGGTCTGTGTTATTTTGATATTCATATATGCTGTCCTAGTGATGCACTCGCAAGAGAATTTCTTAACCTCCTAGTCTTTTCATTTTGTCTTACACTGCACATGATAAAGGCCATATTCTTGATCTTGTTAGTCGGCCTTAAGGTTGATAGCTTGGAACTTGTGTATCTGATCATCATAGTATTGTCTTTCATTTGTATTAGTCCCTGCAGCCTAAACTTACACTGGCCCTGATTAACTCTCAAATCAGCACTGAGTTACTGGTGAACTGTTTAACAACACTGAACTCGTTTGCCCCAGTCAGAACCAGAAACAAATTTATACTTTAAAAGTATCACTGTGACTTAACCATATTCGCTTCCTAAAGAGAGAGGTACGCAAAGCAGAGTGCAAATGGAAGGCCTGGCTACTTCATGTTTACTTTGAGTACATGAAGACCTACAATGCTGCAGTTAATGATTCTCAAGCAACTTACTTTTCCACCTTGGTTGTCAGAATTTTGACACTAACTTGCCTGCATAATCCGACCAATGCGAGCAGTTTAAAATATTTTTTACTGATAAAATTGAAAACAAGCACTAATGTTCTCTTTCAAACATTCGCTCAGTATCTCACTATGGGGATATCCTGACTCCATATTGCCAGACAAGCTTACTTTGAAAACCAACTGCCAATCAAGAGGCCAACAAATCACAACTCTCACAGGAGCCCACACTCAACACAGTTTGCACTAAAGGAAGTGCAGTGAAATCCAGGGCATAAAACCTCGCAAAGGTATAAGATGAAGCCCAACTGGCCCCTAAGCATACTGTATATCTTGGATAGACACGTCTCTAAACAGGGCCCAGGATGTAGCCATCCCCCTAGTAGTGAGCCCAATTTGGCATATTGGGCTTCTGAGGACTACGCAGAGGGGAGTACCCCATTGTGAGATACAGCCGGCGTGGTGTCGGGTTGTGGGGTTGTGGAGGGGTTGATCGCTCCATAGTACTACGACTGCTCTCCTCAGAGTCTGTAATGACCTTTTGTTGACCACTATGTGATTTGAATTTATTTTTCCTTTAATTGTACAATCCTGTTTCCAAAAAAGTTGGCATGTTGTTTAAAATGTAAATTTTAAGAATGTGATGATGTAGTAAACATTGAAACCTTTATTTAAATGAAAATAGAAAGACAGCTTTTATCATTGAAGATGGACTAATGTGAAGTGGAAAACAAGTCAAAATTTAAAATTTTGTTTGGAAATTATGGACCCTGAATCCTCTGGTATAAAGAGAACAGGGACCATCCAGCTTATCAGTGCACAGTGTAAAAACCATCATCTGTGATGGTATGGGGGTGCATTAGCGCACATGGCATCGGTAAGCTGCACATTTGTGAAGGCACCATTAACACTGAATGATAAGTTTTAGAGCAACATATGTTGCCAAATAGATGATGTCTTTTTCAGGGACGGCCTTGCTTAAATCATCAAGACAATGCCAAACCACATTCTGCATTCTAATTATTTGTGTAGCGGTCTTCCCGCGTGGCCTGCTAGGACCAGACACCCAGCAGAAAGCAAAAACGCTCTCTTACGGGAGCGATACGAGTACCTGCCTAAGATCCCTGTAAACCAGCCAGTGGAGTCTGTAAGCTAATTTCACATGCTAACAGAGGCAAATATTATATCAGTTAATATGACTATTAATGTCATTTAATTCAATTTAATTCCCAACATTGTAGGTCTCTAATATTACATGGACACAGATATTTTACAAGTACAGACCAGGTAAAGGAACTGTGAACACACATAGTTGTTGCTCATGTAATATGGTACCACGTTGGTTTCGATGTCATTACCAACAAGCCTCCTCCACACCTGGCTCACCTGCTGTTGTGAAAATGGAATTGCAAGGTCTTTTTTGGGCAACTTTATAAAATATCTGTCTGATGAATAAAGTCAACAGAGCAGACAGATACAGGAAGAGAGAAACGGAGAGAGACAGGACAAGCCTGTGTGTGTGCAGTCAGAGTGTGTGTGTGATTGTGTGTAGAGAAAAGAAAAGGAGAACTGATGGAAAAAGCAAGGTGAGCAGACTTAAGGAGTTTGTGAGTAAAAAATAAATAAAGCAGATTATTAGGCTAAGTAGCATTACAATCGTAAAATAAGAAATAACCTACTATAAAGGGTAACGTATTAAAATATTTTCCAGGCCAGTACACTCTCATTCTGTGGGAAGCACTGTCCAAGTGATTTGCTTGCAGTGCTCAATGGTGCCACTAACATGGGAGCACATTTGGAGATACAGTATGTAGGCACTATTGTGGGATATGACAGCATTGGTAAATAATAGGAAAAGCATCTGTACAAAGCATTCTGTGCAATTTCAATAAAAGTATAGCCAATTCCATCAAGTTTCAACATGTGCTTTACCTCCCAGCAACTGTCCTTCTGAATAAATGACGATGAGACTTGTTCAGATAATTACATATTACTGTTCAGATGGGCTGTTTTCAGAAAAGCTTAGAAATCTGAGAGAAGTGATAAGGTCACCAGAGAAGGGCTTTGTAACATGCATTATCTACTTTAAAGCATTCACTGTATATGCAAGTCCTTAGGGTTTAGAAGGCCCTGGATTTCAAGACTCAGTATGCAAGCATGCTATTTCTAATGCAAATTGGCTGGAAAAGAACTTCTTTTGATTTTATGTACTGGAATAAAAAAAAAGAAAGAAAAAAGGATCAGCACAAGCTCAAATTACTTTTAAATGCCCAGAAAACAAAATTCATGACTTTCACTAGAAATCACTCTCAGATTTTAGAGAATCTTGGTATACTACAGGGGGCAGCTATTGAAAGGGTAACGTTTTATAAGTATATTGGTAAATGGATGGACGGTAAGTTAGCTTTAAATGTACACATAGATAATGCAGCATCATTAAGCTATCCTAGGCAAATTACTTACTTACTTACAAGTTACTTTCATAGCTCCGGAAAAACACGGTTTGGTAACTACTGACAGTATAACAGGTTAGCGGTAGGGTTGGGGATAGGGTCACGGTCTAACAGACTACTGCTTTTAGAAGTCCCCAGGGTGGTTTCCAAGTTAGGAAATACTGCCTTTTCATATTGTGCACTCTTAACATGGAACTCCTTAAAAAAGATTCTCCAGTTAGAGGTGCTGGTACCATTTAGGGAGTTCAAGTCCCTGGTTGCAGATGTCCTCAAGTAGGAGTGTAGTTGTTTCCCATATGCTGGATTCTTTAAGTGTATATAGTTGTCTTGGAAGATGTTTTAATGTAGTGTATTGTCATATGTGCATCAATGTAACTTTTAAGAGCTGTTTGACTGCCTTTCTTGGCCAGGTCTCCCTTGGAAAAGAGATTATATCTAAATGGACTTTCTCTTGGTTAAATAAAAGTTTAAATAAAGGTTGAATAAATGTTTAAAAAACTTCAGATAAAGTATTTCCAACCCCCTCCCACCAATTGGAGGTTTATACAAATCAACCACCCTCACTACTCCAGCTATTTCATAGCGAATAGTGAATGCGAATTTTGAGAATTGCATTTTTTCCACAATAAAATAATGTCTTGGGAATAGATAGTATACAGTAGAGGCATTAAAGCAACTTCTCTTGATGTGAAACACAAACACAGCTCAGATATGGATACCACATTCTGTGGTATTGGTTCATTCACAGAGGAACATTCACACAAACATTGTAATGATATTTTCCAAATTTGACATGATCCAGTACTTGCTAAAAGTCCTGCTTGTCCATGTGGTTAGTCTATTAGCGCCCATGGGAATCTGTGAGAGGTTGGCATTCACAAAATGCAGTAAGTTTAATTAGTGTAGCTCCATGTGAAACTCTCAGTCAGTCAACTGACCATCTCTTAAAACAGGCAGGTCAATAGATCTCTGCAGCTTCTAGATCAAAATGTTTGTATTAGATTAAAGTAGTGCACACATAGACACATTGTATCACACAAAAAATATAGACTGATGCCTTTGTTGTTTTAGTCTACAGCTTTTCTAATATTTCAACTAAAAAACAAAAACAATTAGCATGAAAGCCACTGTAGAGGCCTGTCTCTCCAGTGAATACGAGCCATCACTCATCATTTGATGCAGAAAACCATTTCCAGTCCATTATTTCTCTTGCTTACTGCCTCTAGTACTAGTCTCTCTACCTTCACTCACCTGAGAAGGCCTGAGCACCAAACCAAGGATATAAATCTACTGCTGAGCTGAGGCAGACGAGGTGAGCGATGTGATACTAATAACAAAGAGGACACAGAGAATAGGTAATAGTGGAAAGTTTTTCCAATAGTTGGGCTTCATCTGTCTTATTTCCTGTTTTTGGAAGACATCAAGCCAACAGAAAATTGCTCTGTAAGTAAGAACTGTTACTGGTAACTGTGGAATGGATGGCACAACTTGTAATGCACACATAATGCAATCCCTATAGTTTTGAAGCCTGTGCTGAACATAAATTAAATTTTTACATTTAGCTGCTTATGGACACACAGTTGTTCTCTTCCAAGGTATCATGCCTTTGAATTGAATAATTTAAAACACTCTTGACTTACCCATAACCACAAATGGTGAACTTTTCTGATTTTGTTTAATTTTTGTCATAAATGTGGTATTATTATTAAACTGAAAAGTTTTATATTGAAAGAACGTTCTATAGTAAATAATGCATAAGTAAGTAGGTTTGGGAAATACAAATAAAATTCTAATAATGTTACTGCTTTTAAGATTTGTCATTATTAAATTTAAGACGGTTTGTGACAAAGCTGAACAGAAACTTTACCTATTGTCTTAATCATACTAATTGCTAATTTGCTTGATATTAGATTGTGCAAAGTGTTAAAAGAAATACACTAAAATAGTTTACTTCACAGCTGATCGTAGAAATAACAGTCTATGTCTATGTTCTCCTGCTTACAGTTCACTGTCCTTGAGACGGTAAGTCCAGTCTCTCCTATTACAGATCCAATGTGCTGCTCCTTTTCAGTTGTTTGGGAACTGCCTGGCCCTCAATCCCCTTCTGTCCCTGGCAGCTGGCAGCCGACAGATATTTTATGGTTTCTTGTTTCAAATCAAACCACTTCTTTTAAACTTCCACCATGCAATTTTGAGCTGATATTACACTGGTGACCTGCTCCCAAACACTGTTCGTGTGCACAACTGCTGTTTTTGCACTTCTGTTTGTTTTCATTTATTTTGTCTCATATGTCGTGATGTGTAATATTCACTTTGCACAGGGTGCTGGCGAATGCTACTCTCATATAAGATTATTTAGCCATTTACAGATGCATTGCCAGGAATGTACATCTAATTTAAGATCAAAAGTGATTCACCAACATTCTCAGGTATGCAGACACATCATCTTATTTTACTGCTCTTCAAGTCTGTTTATTTGTGAATTAGTCTGTGTCATAAGTATTCCATTTCATACACTTAGCTGGTTAGTGGATGTGGTTAGGTGGGTATTTTAAGCTACACAACTTTGCTTTTTCCTGTGGCTCCAAGGTCATAGTTCGGAATTGGTTCAATGTGACCCCACTCATGTAACTGTGACTGCACTGGGTTTGCTTAATGAAGCATGTGGCTCAATGCGATGCCCATGTAGCATTTCTACACGGTAGCCCTTGCTGATAAGGGTTATTTCACTCCTGCTTACTGCCGCTGGCTCCGTGACCCTTTCATCTTCATTAACATTAAGATGATATCCACCCTTTACACACAAACAGACACTCTTCTTTCTCCAGTCTGCATCTTCCTCTCCTCACCCAATGCACTTCTGTCTGCAGGAAAAAAAAGGAAGAAGCATTGATTTTCTAAAGCTGCCGTCTGATGTAGAATGATTTAGCAGCCCCCACGCCCCTCCCTTGGTATGAACTCTACGTATGAGCCTGTCCAGAGCAGGGCAAGGCTGAATAACTCAGACTCACTGATGGATTTGGATGAGACCTTGTCCGCCCTCCTGTCTCCATAGCAGCGGTAATGATGGCAGCAGCGCCAGTTATAGTGCACACCATGCAGACTGCCATCCATATAGATAAGAGGAACAAATCACAGCTAGTGTCTTTGAGCGTAAATTAGAGTCCATCCCCTTGAATTACTGAACCAACCTGTGTCTTATCTGCCATTATCAACACAACATGACAATACGCCTATCATCCGACCAGGAGTGTGATCTGATACCAAGTTACCAACCTCTCTAGAGGTTAACACCACTACACATGTACACAGTAACTGCAGATTCTGACTTCTGAGTCTGTGTTTTGACAGAGCAGTACAGACATTTTATACTATGAATATTGCACAGTTTAACATAGTTGGTCTTTTATACTCTGCATGTGTTTGTTCAAAAGTACAAAATATGAAATATCAAGCTCAAGAGGCTATAGGACAGAATGTCAAGAATAATCACATTGCAAATAAATAAGCTTAATATATCAAATTCTTCTTTGGGGGGCTCATATTGATGGAGAAAGGTCAGGAAAAAATATAATGGCTGAGCATGCTTAAGCTGTTATAACGGTATCCTTTTAGCTGCTCAACACTACTTAAACATCAACCAAAGGTGGGTGTATGGTGATTTTCCAGTTTAAACACAAGGGAAGAGAGAGGAAGCCTTAGAAATAGGCGGTATTCTTTAGCAGTTTAACATTCTGGGCATGCAGCTGCACAGAGATGAGAGAGAGAGGCTGAAAAGGTTTACTTTGGGTTGCAGAATGAAACAGCTTCACTGTGTGTGTGTGTGTGTGTGTGTGTGTGTGTGTGTGTATATATAGTAATATAAATGTTGAGGTTGCTCTGTAATGATTAGAGAAAGGACGGTTCAGTAGGTTTAATAATATTTTCCAAATCAATTTAGCATGGCTGTAAATGAAGCTGACTGCAAGACAGACAATAAGTCATGCAAACCTCATTAGGCTTTCCTTTTGTGAGTCTGCAGTAGTTATTGCATTTAACTATAATACAGATTATGTGATAATAGCTTATTAAATTCAAAGTTCACTGCGGTCGTGGAAATTAATTTCAAGCAGGGAGCATACGTTTCTGTAACATTTAGGTATGCAAGACTTCCTTAATTGCATGACAAACAGAATTATCCCAGCAGATAAGGTAATATAAAACACCAACACTGTATTATAATTTGTTTTTTACAGTAACACTGACGGTGGCTGTTTACTCGGGGTGGTTGTACACTTGGGGCCCTATCTTACATCAAGTGCAAAGCGCCACACAACGCAGTGCAAGTCTTACTGCTAGTTTCCAACCGACGCATCATTTTTTCATGATGTGTAGGTAGCAAATATATTTACACCTCTCTCTGCTACCATGGGAGTGTTGGTCTTAAAATAAGGTGTGGTCAGGTGCATAGTTGGCAAATTGTTATCTTGAGGCAGTCGAAAGGGATTGAGCCACTGAGCAACAAAAACCTAATCTAAAGTCAATGGTGCAGTATTTTCCTGCTATTTAAAAGGTGCACTATTCAGACAGTAAGATGCCCTGCAAAGGTGGGTTCTAGTGATCTACTGATCTATTGAGTTATATCCACGTATGGGGTGGGCCGGGGTCATAAAAATTAAAAATCTCATTAATAGCAGTTGGCTTGTGGGTGGGTGAAATAGGTTGAAACTTCTCCCCATTAAGAGAGACGCTGTGCGCATTTACGCACGAAGCACAGCAGAGGAACTTGATTGATTATTTAAATCTCCCAACATACCGATAGGATCGGTCAGGATATGATGTTAATTAATGTTCTGTTTTTCTTCTACATGTCCAAAAGGTCTCACACACAATCCATGATCATATACTGAATCTTTTTAGGGCCATCCTCCTGATCAATCCTGAGCTCATCAGAGCTGTTTAAAAATGTAGTTTAGAAGCTTGTTTCCTCTGTGCTGTCAAGTTTTTAACTAGTTTTGCTACTAAAATGTTGCACTATTGCTGTGACATTACTGTGTGCATGGAAATGTTTAAAATGACTGACAGCACCCTTTCTCTTCATTAAAGTAAATCATTAAAGAAAACATTCAACACATCAATACAACATAATAAAGAAATCACATGGAAGAGAGAGAGATGTGACATACAACCAGTTCACCAGTGAGGATACAGACGTTTCAGAGAGGAGACGAGCGTATATAATGTGGATCTATCTGTCTGCCACTGTTAACAGAGACTCCAATCTGCATTGTAGTTCATGCACTTCACTGATAAACCACAGAACTGTAGAGTAACATTAGGCTTCATGATCAAAGAAAGTTTGTATGTCACATCCACACTTCTGACCATACTCGCAAGCTCTCACTCTCTCCCCCTTTTTCCCTCGTCTCCTTTCCACCCCTTTTTTATCAGTTGGTGTTTTCTATAGACGGGTTTCTTGTATACAAACACTACTGGAAGCGAGGGCTGCCAGGGGGTAAAAGTGCTTTGGTAGCTGCCAGTCAGAAGACTGTAGTCATCCACTGTAATCAATGTAGATTATGCATTGTTTGTAAATTCTTGTTGACTTAATAATTTACTGCCATTTCAGAGTTGGATCTTATTTGTTTAGGTTTCATTTAGAATATTAATATAACATGCACAACTGCGCTGCAGGTTAGCAAAGCATAATGTTGTTCAAGTCAGGTGCTAGGCAAAAGGCTAATGGAAGAACGAGAGAGAGAGGCATTCTTTCCAGAATTGTACTGTGGTACAGTGAGTCCTACCATTTGGCCTAGCTGTTTGACACTCAAAGAAGAAAAGAACAATGTTTTCCGCTAACAATTTTGTATTGAAGCATCTGCTAAAGCAGCACAGTAATGTGTAGAAAGAATCTCCGGCTGCAACTGCCAGTGAAGCATCCACTAGGCAGGAGTGAGTGGCGTTAATCAACGTTTTGTAAAAGCACTTAACACTTCTTTTATAAATGCATGTGCAAAACAGTAACGTTAGTTCTGAAGTCGAAATATGTTAATTTTTTAAATCTCAGACAGTGGCGTTAAAAAACATAGTGCTTCGTAAAAATCATACTCATTGATGCTGTTATGAATACGTGATAATAGCCTATATGATACAGCATCTCCTGGTCTGAGAGGCTGCAGTGTTTCAGTTCGGCTGGTTGTTGAGTCCTCAGGTTAATTATTGTTCCAGTAAAGGGGATTCATATCTAAAATGCAGTCACTTTTAAAGATGGGGTGCGATGGTTAAAGGTAATTGTAACTTAACAAGCAACTTGACTATTTACTTTTAATACCCAGTGAGTAAAGCAATATTGTTACTTTTTAAATGAGTAATAAGTAGTAAGTAACTCATTACCATTTCTGAGTAATTTGCCCAACACTTCAGCTAGATATGCCACATAAACTGATAATGCCGCGAAGACAGAGTGCTGCTTTCTACCCCCTGGTTGCGTGCGCATCTCGGTGATGATGTTGCACAGAAACCAGTCTATAATGCGCCTTTCATCCGCCATCAAAATAAAAAACGCACCTCGTGAAGGCGCACCTGGCTTTTAAAGAAATGGAAGATAACGCTCTTATAGTTTAAATTAATATTACGAACAAAACTCACCTATGGTTAATTTATTAATTAGGGCCTTACTTTGTGGCCATATTTTGTGCCGTTTAACTACCAGAATTGGAGTTGGACACACCTTAAATGCACTTCCGCCATACACTTTAAACTAGGGCTGAAACGATTCATCGATTAAATTGATTACTAAAATGCATCGATGATGCTTCATTTAATCCATTTCCACATCGCGCATACGCTGTGAACACGACGTGATTAAGATGCCGCAAAGTGGAGGAAGAGAGAGAAAGTAGCGAGGGAAAAAGACAGCCACCAAGCAAAAGTAGGCTACTTCTTAAACAACTCATCGATGAATCATTGATATAATCTATAGAAGCTTCGAATACTAAAATCATCGTTAGCTGCAGCCCTACTTTATACCATGCGCAACAGATTGTTCATTGAAGCTTAATCAGTGAATGTTTACTGTAGATGAGAAATCCATTTATATATCAATTTACTGTAACTATTTTTATTTTTTTTTTCTAGGACTGAGCCAAATCAGCATTAATGTTTCCTACAGAATAAAATTGTTACTGTACTGGTTTCTTAAAAAAGAAACCTTTACCAGCGTGTAGCCACTCCTGTTTATTTACTGTGGCTCATTATCCCACTGTTTAACTGTTACTGTGCAGAATCCGGCTGAAAACAGCATGCTTAAACATACCCCTTTATCTGCCTTTACCTTTGGTATTCCTCCAACAATAATCAACAATTATTACAGATGCTTTAGGTAGGTTTTTGTGTTTAATGAAAGCTATATCAGGATAGGATGAGGCAAGCAAGCCTGTTATTATAACAGGAGTTTCATCAAAACATTAGGAAAGCAAACTACAGGCTTTGCAGATATACTGGACATTTTACGACATCAGGGCAAGTAAAGCCTTTGCTGAGCTTTGCTGAGAATTTAATCGGAGATTTAAGACCAGTTGGAGATCTGTATTTGCAAATATTTAAACTCAACAGCTGTATCATCAACAGTTACTGGTGAGTGGTTCACATTGTGCTCCCTCAAATCAATAACAATCTATTTGGTTTTGTCAACACTGAAGAATAAATTGTTATCTCTGCACCACAGCAAATGTTCCCTCACCTGTCTTACAGACATCCATATTGTTGTCAGAGCTCAGCCCCAATCACTTGGATCATTTGCAAAATCGACAATTTGGCTATAAAGATTTTTTAAGACACAGTCATTAGTGAAAATATTATAAAGTCAAGGACTACCTCTGTACCTGTGTTAAGGGTGAAAGTGGATAAATTATTTCCTCTCAACCACACTGCTCTGACTCTGCCAGTCAAAAATATCATACAACCGAGCACAGATGGATTTACATAGGTGCAGATATCCAAATTTAAACACCAGTTTTGTTGACAATGGTATTAAGTTAAAATCGGTGAAAAGAAATGTGATATAGTCTCTTGCTGGGACATGTGTGGGTGGGTCTACTACTCATTGTGGTTAGTAACTATCTCACTTAAATCATGTCTTTCCTCTTTGATACATATTTGAACCTCATATGCTGACAGTGATTTTAGTAAGATCATCACTCTTCCTGAATTTCTGATTCAAGGCTAAGGAGCTGAAAGCCTCTTATGCACTGCCAGGTCTGCCTACTGTACATCTCCCTCCATTAGTTGTGTCATCCTGTCCCTTTCTGATTATAGCCACACACATACAAAAAAGCATAAAGATACACGCATACGCACACACACACACACACACACACACACACACAAAGCCACAGATGCATGCTAGAGATACACAGTCACGCAGTTGGAGGTTGCAGATACTCAATGTCAGATAGCCTTGCTCTGCAAACAAGCTCGGGAGGATGACATCATGC
>NC_060156.1:7570322-7616869 GCF_021292245.1 Micropterus dolomieu | reverse complement strand
CTATCTGTTGTTGATATTAGTGCTGAAAAGAAGTTACTTGTGCAGTGTTTTTATTTTCAGCAAGACACTCCTTCATCTAATGTAATCCAAGCTTTCCTCATGTAACCTGAGCTCCCCCAAGTGGGCGAAATAAGTATTACATGCCCTCGTCGGAAATGCCGTTAAATGTATAAATATCCTGACCAATAATGTGACAATTGTTTCCTGTTACCAAATGCTTAGAACAGTACAACCGTTCAACCATTGAGGTTCGATTGTGGAAAATATTTGATTATAATACGTGCAAGTAGATTTCTTTTCTTTAGACATTAAGTTTAGAAAGGCAGTCCCTTGGGAAACCTGAGACACCCCCTGGGGAACCACGCCCCAGGCAACAAAAGAGCGACACGCGACCTCGCTCGCTCTTCTCTTCTCTTCGCTGTTGGCTCTGCCACTCTGCTTGGCCCTCTGGACGCTTCGGCACGTGTGGCGTGCCTCGCCAGGCAACGCCCAGACTCGGCCAGCGAAACAAACAGGCCTTTTGTTCGCCTGAAGCTACACACCTGAAGTGCCGCGACATCTCGATCTGCCTCCAGTTTGTTTTATTTTCTTTATTTCTTTTGTTAAAGTTATCAGTCCGTTAAGTTACACTGGACTAATTCAGGAACGACCAAGTCCCATTTTAAGCCTTTTTCGTCGAGCCAACTTCACCGAGGTCAGACCAAGCCACGTGGTCTCGCCAGCTACAACGAAGGAAACCTGAAAACAGCCGAATTGCCAGACGGAGGAGGCGTTTTCAATCAGACACGGAGAACCCTGGAGAATCCCTAGCAAAAAGCCAGGATCGGCAGCTAGCGTGGGACCCGTGCAACAGGCCGAAAGCAGGCTGTCGACAAGCAGTAAGACTTAACACACGTCCTGTGATCAGATGTCCATTTTAACTCCTAAATTATAGCATTAGTTTACTTTCAGTAGCTCTTCTATGCCGTGTGAGTCAAATGCTTCCCACAATCGAACCTCCAGGATCATTGTTCAGCAAATGTTTATGTTCCCTGTATCCAACCATCTTTTATCACCTTAGTTAGAGAATAAATTCACTGTAATATAATCAAGAGCTGTGTGTGTTGCCTATTTATAGTTCCTGCCAAGAGAATTGACCCTTTAGATATGAGACTGACTGACTGATTTAAGATAATTGAGCGATTATTAACTAACTGATCACTAGTAATAATTGTATAATTATTCAAAACTACCTAGAGGTCCGGAGACTCTAGGATTATAACAACTCCGGTGGTGCCCTTAACGAGGAAATTTTGATTTTATGAATAAAAATTCATAATTGGGTATCAATTCTTATAAATTTATTAAAAATGCATAACTAATAAATTTAGGTCTACTACACGGACAAACAAGACCAGTCTCCTATCTGAATGAATGGGGAGAGAGCCAGAACTGCACTTTTACTGGTCATCGGGACATAAAAAACTACATGAATAGAATCAGCAGTAAAATCTAATAAAAATCACTGGAAAAGTTTGACAACATTGCCCCAAAATAAGGTTAAAACACGTTTACCGGTTATACTTCTACTACGCATGCATCACTACTACCACGCATGCGCAGTGGAAGTAAAACAGACCCTTAAGTCAGTGGATCCACACGATTGGCTGAAATATGTTTCCCGCTTTGGCTGTTAAAAGCAGACGATTGGCTTTCTAGCAGGAGGGGTGGGACAACCGCCATGTTTGCTGTTACGGGCTTTCCACATAGAGTTGTACTCAGGATGGGATTGAGTGGTGTGTCTCCTCTATAAAACGTCTCTGGTTTAAGTCACTGCGAGCAGAGGAAAGAGGGAGAAAGCAGTGCAACCATAAATGCCAGCAAAAGTGGGTTTGAGGTGTCCCTCTAAGGTGATGGTAGGGGAAACAATGCTAGGGATAGCTCCAACGGTATTGCCAAATTGCCTGGTGGACACATTTCCACCGTCACACGGTATAGACGTTACATCACCCAATACAAGCTCCCTAGCTCGCTGAGTTGGTAAACCAATCAGTATTCCAAATTGAAGTCGTTGTAAAGTGATTCACTACCAAGTCAACTAGAGATCAGTTTCAGACATACTCCAAGATATCAAGTAACGCCTTCCTGCACTCTTTTGAAAGTGCAGCGCAGTTTTTGTTCACAATGTGCGTGTATTGGTTTCGCCTGCAGCCTTAATAACACAATATTAATAACACTGAAAAATCATGACAATGGCGGAGATACTGCTAGATATTCAGCATTTCCTTAGAACTTCATAAAACTCACCATTTCAACACATTCGTTTCTAACTTACATCAAACCTGCGTGATGACGATAACTCAATTTCAACAATTCACTACCACATGGGAGCATATTAGCCCCGTCCACGCGAGCTTACGCCGTCGTCAATGTTGCAGAGCGGAGCCGCTCGCGCTGTACCATAGTTTATTCAAAGTTTATTCACTCTGGAGCATATAGGCCCCGCTTGCGTGTGCAGCTCTGCTCTGCCCCCGCAAGCATTCCCCGTCCTGGCTGCTGCAGAGCACACCCGCCATTGAGGTCGATTTGAAGTCGATTGGATGAACGGTTCCTGACATAATCAGAAAAAAAAGGAGGAGATAGAGTGGGTTGGCTGTTAATTGGAAGGTCGGCGGTTCAATCCCCAGCTCCCCCGAAGTGTCCTTGGGCAAGATACTGAACCCCGAATTGCCCCTGGTGGCTGTTCTGCCAGTATATGAATGTGTGTGAATGTCAGTTTCTGTTTGAGCACTTACCCTCAGTGTATGAATGTGTTTAACTGGTGAATGCAGATGTAGTGTAAAATGGCTTTGAGTGGTCGAAAAGACTAGAAAGGCGCTATACAAATACGGAGCATTTACACGCACACACAGATTCCTTCCTCTTTTAAGAGAGATTTTGAGGTTGCCAGACTTCCGTATAGATCAAGGTTTGTAAACAGTTGAGTCGTAAGTATGGATGGTAGCACTGCTCTTAGGTGAGTCAATGGGTGATCTGTGTTCACAAGGGTGATTCAGCTTCCTAGACCTAGGAATGGTATCAAATCCTCATGGCAATTATTGTTGTTGACTGTGAATAAAATAATTATATTTGCTTATAAAATCTGCACACCTCGTCATTACAATTACAATTCGTCATTACAAACATTTTGTAGCCAAGTGATTAGCAGTACCTGAGGTAAACACCAAGAACAGAATGCAACAAGGCACAAAATATTCAAATGCAATATTTACTTCCACTAATGCTGTGCGATTTATTGTTCAGATTACAAATATTGGTCTGTCGTATCTGTGCAGAAGTATCATTAACATAATATGATGTTCTATATGTTGTTGTCTTCTTAGATTACCCTACTTTGTCATTTGCTGATAAGAATGTACACAGAAGTTAAGCATTTTAATTAGAAAACGCTAGTATTTTCATGAATTATTTATGGGATTATATTGATAAATAGAATGGCTATTTACATTAACAACCCAGGGGTCAATTACACTTTTCATGGATCACAAGGTCAGAAGAGCAAACTCCCACATGTATTGTAATACGGGAAGTATCAAGCACCATGTGCCCTCTACTCCCAGAGCTACAGATAGTGTGAATTCAAGTTTTCCACCACCCAAAGGGGAGATACCTCAGCACATCAAATGTGAAAGCTAGTCTTGACCATCTGCTGCTGGTCCTGTGTTGTTCAAATCTCATCCACATTATTCTCCTAGATTTGGGAAAGTAAGCTAGAAACCAGGTTTTTACTTCCTCACTGGCATGTTTATGGGATGTGCAATATTTCAAAGATACGGCTGTCATCAGTATGATTTGCCAACATTGTAATGCAACAGATATTAACACAAGGTTGTGACAAACATGATGATAAAGCCTGATCTTTTTTTGTGTGAAAGATATCTCAGT
This sequence comes from Micropterus dolomieu, assembly GCF_021292245.1. Lineage (NCBI taxonomy): Eukaryota > Metazoa > Chordata > Actinopteri > Centrarchiformes > Centrarchidae > Micropterus > Micropterus dolomieu. Next base: position 7,612,945 of record NC_060156.1, on the reverse strand, counting down.
GCAGTGACACTGCCTTCTGAGTGAGCAGAGTTTTAATTAAACCCCCAAACACAAGAGCTATCGATAAAGTCTTCAAAACGTAATGCCTTGTGAGTTGCTGCCATGGATGTGAAGAGATTGGTGGGGTTATTTACACCATAGGGGGAGAGTTAATCTTCCTTGATGCTCTTAGATCTCTAATCAAATAGAGATTGTAAATACCACAGAATAATCCACCTAACTCTTGTGGCAAGGAATCAGATGACTTCCGGAGTTTACACACACACAAAAAAAGAGTTAATTTTTTTAAAAAGAGGGATGTTTTGAATACAGAGTAGTCCTATGTGTACTAAATACTCTTCTGAGACCATTAATGTATGTTCCTTTATGAGTTGTGTGTCAAGCTATTCATAAGAATATTACATTTTTGGCCTGATTGACAAAGGAAAAGGCCAAATAGTTGGTAATATGCTACTTTTCGTCCATTGATTGTCTGAAGCATGTGTGAACAAAATATCTAAACAAATCACAGCTAAAACATGTATTAAATATATATTTATTAAACTATACAGCAGAATACAACATAGCCTAATGGGCAGAGTAGAATGTGGATATTAAATTAGAAAGAAACTCTGGCATGGTGCAAATCCAACACATACTGTATCAGCCAATTAAAAGTCATTGGTTTAAATGAGAGTTTAAAAGAGAGAGACTGCAAATGACCACTCACACAAGTGGTTTAGTGGTGAGGACTGTTACCTCAGAGCAAGAAGGTCTTCAAACCCACTTCAGCTGACTGGGTTGTTTCTCAAGAAATAAATTCTAGCTCTAAACAAATACACTGAATGCTGCTGGGGTTTTTTTTGTTTTTAATCTAATTTAGGGCTAACCCCCTGTATATTTTATGTGGTGTATTCATACTTCTGGGGTTGAGATATCAGAAGAATACTGAGTAAAATTGCATTAATAAACATTTCTCCTCCCCACAACAGCTTTCCTTTAGTATACTTATAAATATACAAATCCCCAATCCCCCACTACATGCACAGTCCTTACTAAAATGAAAATGCTTTTGGAATAGAGGGGCATTTCAGTGACTGCATGCAAGATGTGCCACAGATGACAGGCCAACTGCACTCCCAGACTGGTGCGCCTGTTTGATAACTATCATGCACATCTCTCAGCAAAGAATGCATGAAAAAAAAGTGTTCTTTTAAACAAGTTTACTCTGAAACACTAGAGTAAACAAGCAAACATGAAAATGTATGCTATTTTATTGTATGTGGCAAGTACTCAGGTATGAGACCACTAGCCAAAAATACAATGAATTGATGCAGAAATACTACAGTAAGACACGGACATCAAACAGAAAAAGGTTTTCGCTTTGATGTCTAGTTACTTTCTTCACAGATGAAATAGTTCCCAGTGATCTTGTCCAAAATGAGGCAATGTGCACATCCTCTATACTAAAGAACTATATAACTCAATTGTCCATCTCCTATGAAACCAATCACACTCTGAAACCAGGTAAAAAAAATCAGGGGGGGAAGTCTTTGATTCTTCAATACACTTTTTTATATGCATATTTCTTGGTTTATTCATATCTCCCACATAACTGTGAGAGCCTTAAGGCCAAAACCTCTGCTGAAAGGATTAAGTTCAAAGGCAAGCGAGAAAATTACTCACAGACTCAAAGTCTTCAGCCGTGCAGTCGGCCTTCTTAAAGCGACAAGACTGCACCATGTCCCACAGGCGGTGAGCTGAATGATCGTATAACCTCTTCCAGTCAAACTGGCCACAGCATGGCATCTCTGCTTTGGTCCCAATGAAGTATTTGAAACTTTCCCCATTCAGCTCATACATAGGACTTGTGTTCTCTATATGCTCTGCAGGTATATGCCAGATCTCCCTTAGATGTTCTATGTCACAGGCAGTGAGTGTAGACTTTCTAAGAGGATTTATATTACAGAATGTCAAGGCAGGGAAGGTTTTCTCAGGCGCCACCTTTTCTTCGAGCTTGGTGATATGAGGGAACTGAAAGTAGTACACAATCCCACTAGTGACGAGAAAGTTGATACACCCAATGAAAACAAAGGTCCAGAGGCACTGCTGGATCCATTGTCGACGACATGCACCAGACCATGTAGAGAGGACTTTCTGGCAAACTGCTGCAAACTGCTTTCCTCTGGTTCGGTGTGGGTTGGGGCTGGGGGGTTACACTGCGTCAGATTCACCCCAGGCCCCGAAAAGTGAATGTGTTGTTGTGCCGCTCATAATCATCTAACAAAAGTAAAATGGAATCTGCGGGCTTTTATAGGCAACTTAGGTGAGGCAGGAAACAAAGAGGGAGGGCATTTCCATTCAAATACATTATAGCTATCCATAACAAAACCTTTTTCATCAACTATCCATCTCACACAAACAGGAAGCCAAGTTCAAATCTATGTAGCCCATTAGAAAAAAATAAAAGCAAAGTTCATGCAAAATGGAAGTTAATGAAAGCTCCCATTAAAAGCTTTCTTTTATCTTTGTGAGAGAGGAATTTCTAATGAAACGTGTTCCCACTGGTCTTGATAAAGAGGCATGATAAAGGTTCACAGATCGACAATTAAGTTTAATTCCTCTGCCACAGCAGCAATACATTTGGGAGGATTCAAAATGTAGTTTTAGCTTGAAAGCACTACAGCAAAACAAATTTGTGTTGTAATTGTCTTCCCTGAAAACAATGACAGTATAACTCTGGCTTAATAGTATAGACTACTAAAAATGCATTAAAAAAAAGCTACCAATGTCTACATGTGTGTGTGTGTCTGTGTTTGTTACGGCACCTCCTAGGGGAATGAGAGCATCACAAAAGAGTAGGTGTCTGCCCCCCAAATTAGGTCAGTGTACTGCACACTGTAGTTAAATAACTTCTCAAAGGCAGCCTTTTATTTAGGGTGAACTTGAACCAAAATAAAAATCACTGCCAACATTACGTACAAAAGCAAAATGCTGTTCACCCCCAGTGCTTCCATCATACATAATACTGAAAGTACTACGAACCACTTGTATAATAGACCATGTACCATGTTTATTAGATTTACTGTTGTAACTAGATCTAAAATCAGGGTACAATGTCACACAATACAGCTACTAACAAGTAACCAAGATCATTATGGACAATCAGGAGAAACACTGCAGTCAGTGTCAGTTGACTCTGACAATCTCAGGCAATAGACACTGCACTAATGACTACCATGATTACATGTTTTTATCTATTCTGTGTGACATTTTCTCATGAACAATGGCTCTGCTATTGCAATTTAACAACACTGACTTTATAACTGACAAAAATTGTTTTACAAAATGTTTTTACAGCTCGTTAAGAATCTATAATAAAATCACGCTGCTATCTTCACCACCTACATGGTTGGTGTTTTTGATTGGCAGGCAAAGTCAGTCTAAAATGTATTTTTGACCATAACATATAATATTGTAATATTACATCAAAGCCATAACAGATTTATGGTGAGCCAACATTCACAATACCAGAAACGTGAAAGTTAAATGGAATTCATCCATCTTTAGTTTTATTATTCACACCTGTGATTTTCTTACTGTAAATGTCAAAATGTCCTGGAAAACATTTATTGGCCCATACAAGAAAACTCAACTTTTAAAGTGATATAGCTCAAAGGCAGATGTCTTTTCACTGATGTATTGGAGCTGCACTGGTGAAGTGTCATATAATGCAGAGTAGCAGAAGTAGTAGTTTTCCACTGTATGGTTCCTGTGGTTGGTATAGCCAGAATAAGTGCCCAGTCAGAAAGTTAAATTGTCAGCTCAAGCAGCAGCAACAAATGGGAGCAGTAACAGTGACAGCACTCCTGCATCAAAAACAGAGTCAGTAGCAGTACTATGCAAACACGGGAAAAACAGATGTTTTAGTGGGAAGCACTTACTGTTTGAGACCCTGCATTAACATGCTATCAGTTAACAATGCAAAGCGCTTTACCAACTCTACTGATGATGAGCCATTCTTAGACTATTGCATTATGATGGTGCTGCATTTTGAAGTTGAGATGTAAGTGCACTGTTGAGATGCTAACCAACTTGTGTCAAATGTAAAGAAGACAGAGAAGACTTCTACTACATTTTTTAAGAGTCTTACTGTCATCTTTTGCATGGATTAGCTTCACATATTGTACATATAGACCTGCTAATCATAAGCGTCTTAAATTAATACTTCAGAGTTTAACTCACGCCTACAATTTATTTTCCAGGTCTCTGTCTCTCAGCAAGTCTATCATCTTTGCAGTGGACGCACAGGCCAAAAAATAATGAACAAAAAGAAAAATTTTAACAGAAACTGTGTTCAAGCTGGGATGACCGTAACAGTATTGTCAGGATAAAGATTGCTTTAACATATCTTTGTTTGTTTCATTTTGTTGCTATAAAGCTCTGCTTAAAGCATTTGAACTTGAATTTTTGCAACAGAAAAGGGACGCTGCCTACATCACTGGCCATTATTGCAATGCAATTTTACAACATTACTTCAATGTCCATAGCACAATGTTTTGTTGAAATTACTTTGAAATTCCCCAAAGGCTTCCATAATGACCTTTTACAGTTTCCTTCAAAACAAGCAATATTTAAACTGAAAAATTGCGCCTTAAATAATTCACTAACAATTCGAGCAATTTATCTTGGTATGTTAACCCTGGATTTGTGAAAATACACTTTCTGCTGCACTCATTTCAGAGTTGTCAATTGAGTTAAAAAAAAACAGTCTCCCTCTAATTGTTCCTGATAAAGCCCAAGGCTATCTCTCAGTGTCATCACAGATTTAACTCTTTTGTCACTAACTGAGCAGTCCACTAACATCTAGATGGCCTGTCAATTCTGTTTAGAGACAGACTTTCTCTTAGACCAAAGCAGTGTTTTAAAACAAGTTCAAAGTCTATGATAAATCATTACACTTAAAACTTTCAATTATTAATATTTCTTAATAATATTTGTAACTCTCCTGCTGCCACATGTGCATGCCATTACAATTCATTCACCAACCATGATTATCACTTTTTTCTTGTTATCAGAAGCATATCTGTGCATAGACAGGATGTGCAGCTTCATTTTTTACATTCCATTATATACTTTATTCAGTAATGTCAAGCTATCAGTGATTATGAACATACACTATAACATGGTCTGTTAGACAAGGCAGCAAAATAGAGAAAAATAATCTGTAATCTTCTTAGTGTTTGTTTATTATTGCTGCAATGTATAAATATTAAAATCACACAATGACAATGGATGTTCATTAAAAAGTGATAATGATTTTTTAATCTCACTCGATTTGAATTTCTCCATAATGCTCCAAAATTACCCTGAACTAGCTGAGCAGTAGCAGCCAGGACTTTACCTCTTATCATCCCAAATAGACTGAAAAACCATGTTCTTTCTATATAATTAGTTTCGCAAAATTATAACACCCAGATAATTAATATTTTCATGTCTGTCCACAGTAATGAAATGATGGATTTGATGAATTACATTGCCCCCCGCAAGACTCAGCTTAAATTTCTATAAATATATGCAAAGAGAGACACACTGAAAATATAATCAGGCATTTGCTCTCCGTGTACTTTCCTGGAAAGGAAATGACTGAAAACAAATTACTGGAAGTGCAAAACAAGATGCAAAGTCCAAATATACCAAGCTGCTTAGTAACAGGTCACAAAGGACCCCACAAAAATTATGTGAAATGACATATCATAAGAATGTTAAAATTCACTAATTACTGAGTGAATCTTTTGATAATTAGGGGACACTGTTAAGTTTTGTATCTTAAACCCCACATCTATGGCTGATTTAAGGTGACAAAACCTTGGTGAAATTGGCATTGATGTACGTCAGGTGTAAATTACAGTGACGTCCACTTTTACTGATTTAAGTTCCATATATAACATCTCTACATTTTCATTCAAGTGTTTTCAGTTAAATCCATCAGTTTTTTGTGCTTTGAGTGGTGGGAATTCATTACACTCATTAAACTAGGGCTGCAGCTTACGATGATTTTAGTACTCGAAGCTTCTACAGATTATTTAAACGATTCATCAATGCATTGTTTAAGAAGTACTCTTGCTTGGTGGCCCCCCCGTCCTCTGGTAACGGGATCAGCTGTGTAAGTTAACTCATGACTATGCCGTTGACTATGCCCATGTGCAGTTGCAAACCATAGTCTGGCTTTTTAGAGTGGTTTTGGAGCAGCGGCTTCTTCCTTGCTGAGCAGCCTTTCAGCTTATATCGATGTATGACTTGTTTTACTGTAGATATAGTTACATTTGTACCAGTTTCCTCCAGCAGCTTTACAAGGTCCTTTGCTCTTGGTCTGCGGTTGATTTGCACTTTTCACGCCAAAGACATAAAGTGTCTCCTTTCTGGACGGTATGACATAAAGCGTCTCCTTCCTGGACGGTATGACAGCTGCATGGTGTTTATACATACTATTAGTTGTACAGATGAACATGGTATCTCATTACTGTGTTGAAGCAATTGTTTAAAAATTACATTTGTCACGCACAAATTAGATGTCCTAACAGACTTGCCAAAACTGAAATTTGCTCACACGAAATCTGGAATGGAGTGGTTAAAATTTTTTGAATGACTTCAAACTAAGTACATGTAAACTTCAACTGTATAATAACAATCTGTGCCTGTGAGTGGCAAAAAACAAACACTTTAGTGGACATACTTTGACAGGGTGCAATTGCCCGCAAAGATTAACGTTGTAGCCCTGCAACTTCTAAAAATACAGCATTGTCTGGCTATAATTTTGACCTTGTCTTTGGATAAAATGCAACAACACGTCACTCCAAAACGATTGCCATCGCTGCTTCAGAATTTTATGAAATGTCAAGGATTCACAATTACACAACTCGCTCCACTGAACTCAACGAATGGTCGTCCGCTCTCTCTTCACTTTGAGGATGAGCAACTGGAACAGTGACAGGATGTCAATCACTGGCAAAGTCATGACAACCATGTAGTACAGCATTTTCTCCTCAAGAGTGACAAACAGGGCAGAGTATAGTCGGACCAGCCATTTGGGGCACCATTCACTCTGTGGGCCGCTTGAGCATCCCATTATACAAAACAAGAGTGAGAGAGATGCATCGTTGGTTTGATTACATTCCAGTACCAGTTCAATTGTTAGTTAGGATTTTGAAGCTGAGATCACCACCTAGAAACCCTTTCCGCCCGCTGCTGAAAAAAAAACCCCAGAGGAAATACTCCATGCATCCCAGAGGAAATACTCCATGCACATAAAGATTGTGCCCAACCACCAATGCTCGGGTATTACCCTCTGGGATTACATCCATTTTAAAGTAAGGCAAATTTTGACACTAATAGTAACAGTAGTAACACTAATGATTCAAGATGCCCAACACGCTGCCAATACAAGTGAAACACAACTTAAATTTGTGGACATTTTCTTCTCTCTGATCAACCAAAATACCAAAATTCTGATTCTGATAGCTCTACAACATAAAAACTAATAAATTCACTTGTGTAGACTGATTATAATTTATGCACCTTTGTCAGATGTATTCCATATTCTTGTAAATGTTTATTTTAAATTGTCACTAATAGCATCTTGTTATCCACATTCATACAGCATAAAGCACCAAACATACTACTGTGTGAGTAAATGTGACTGCCTCACAGGCTATTGTCAAACTGATTATCCTCATAAGTCATTAATAAACATACCACCACTTACTCACTATTCAATGTTCAAGAAAGACATCTCACAAAGATTACAACTGTTTCTCAAGCTGCTGGTTAGAAAAGAATCAGTCAGTCAGTCAGTCATGTCGTTTTCTTCATTGAATCCCCAGTCCCCACTGGACCCTCCTGTCCTTGATCATTGGGACCTGGTTTTGGGAAGATTACTTTTCTTTTCTTTTTAAGAAAAAAAAAACTTTTCTCCAGAGAATCATGAACAGAGGGAAGGAACAAAGCAACATCTCCGAAGGGGACTGACTGTCTCTGCTTGATGGTAAAAGTCAATGACTGTCTTACTGTCTTTCTTCATTCTAACAAATACAGACGGATCATATGTCTAGATACATTGTAGTTATCTGCGTAGTTAAATCTAAAAAGATATATTAAACTAACTCAATAAGTGTATACTAATGAGTTTTCAATATCTTACCACTCATCCCCAAGGCTTTATAAAGTGCTGAAGAATAAACTAAAACTTTTAAGACATTCTTAAAAGAAACAGTAGTTTTACATGTTTCAGCTTTTATATTACTATCAACCATGCTATACATTTTCCTTTTCTTGTGTGGCACTTATGTAACTTGAAATTGAAGATGTTCACTTGACTTCTTTACTGTTATAAATAAAGTAATTAAAATCATTAGCTGGATATCAATTTAAAAACGTATGGCATAGTTGAAAACATGTTGTTTCAAATGTTTGTGTTGTCTCATTCCCTGTATATGTTTACAGTGCCTGTTGAAGTTGAAATCGAATGTAACAGCTGCTTGTACAACAAACTTGATTTCTACAGGTTTTTAAGAGTTTCTCTGTCTACCAGAGATGGGTCTCGAGTTTGAGACTCGGACTCGAGTCTGACTTAAGTCGCACACACTGTGACTTCAGACTTGACTTGAGACTCGTCCTCAAAAGACTAGACTTGACTCGGACTCGAGGTGCAGGACAATGTTTATTTTTAGGAAACGTCTGATAAGCTTTGCTGTTGTTCCCTTCCCTGCTTTACCTATAACCTACCTACGTAACACGTAATATCAGCTGAGTACGGTCACACGTAAGAGGACAACAAACAAGGTGATCACCCTGGCAGCTGCTGTGCCATTTATTATAAGCTTTGGCTTTAAAACTTCAAACAACAATATCCAAACAAAAGATGCGCTGAATGCAAAATAGGTTAGTAACCTGAGGTTAGTAAACATGTTTAGCGCAGAATTGGCCATCTAACGATTACTTTGCTTCTTGCTTTAGCTATGACCTACGAGAGGTTCGTTATGAAAAGATGAATGAGCGTTTGTTTACTTGCCAAACTTGTGGTGGTCGTAATCTTTTACGTCTAGCTGGCTGCCATCACGTTAATAACAGCGGTTACAGTTTTATTGTTGATCATGTAACGTTACAGTTTCAGTTAGTTATAACATTACTCTGGTTTGAGAGTCTGGGGGGGGGGTTGACTTAGAGTAGTTTATTAGCTGCCATTGATTGCATTGCACATTACATCATGTAACGTTACAGTTTCATTTAGTTAACCTTACACTGGTTTGAGAGTCTGCAGGGTGTGTTGACTTACAGTAGTTAATAAGCTGTCATTAATGGCATTGCACATTATACTGTCAGAAATAGGGGTACAATAGGAGTCCATTTCTGTCCCCCAAGGTACAATTACACTATCGTACCCCATTGGGCTTATTATTGAACCTCAAGGTACATATATGTACCTTTTTGAGGGTCAAAAAGGAACATATGTTCCAAGTGTTTGTCAAGGGTACAAAAGCTGTACCCTTGAGGGTACAGCCCCAGTGACAAGCCATTTTACCGCTAAAGGTACAATTATGTACTTTATTTTCTGAGAGTGTACATGGCTGTGGTCTGTAAGTGGAAAACAGGTTACAGGCTTATTTGTTGTCATGCAACATTACAGTTTTATTGAGTTATAACATTACACTGGTTTGAGAGTCTGGGGGATGTGTTGACTTACAGTAGTTTAAAAGCTGTCATTAATTGCATTACACATTACATGGTTGTGCTCTGTAAGTGAAAAACTGTCACAAGTCAGCTGAGTGAAGGCTGAGGGCTGAGGTGTGGACCCAAATGCAGATTCAGGCGAGGCGAGAGCAGGATGCAGTTCAAAGTTATTTATTAACTCAAAACTTAACTCAAACAGGCTTCCACGGGAGCTCGCGGCAAGAGTCCAAACAAAGGTAACTCCAACAGAAACATAATCCAAAAACAAGGAACAAAGAACCATCCAAAGATCCAAAAACACAGAGCATGGGAAAACACTCAACATAGACGACACAGACGATGCAAGGACGTGACAAAGACTGAAGACAACTGAGGACAATATATACAAACACACACTGGTAAACGAGCAGGGAGGGAAGCACAGCTGAGATACATCAGGTAATCAAACAAAGCTAGACAAGGACACCAGGTACAGAAGATTACCAAAATAAAACAGGAAGTAAAGTTCACAGGAACACACAAGGACAGATCTACCAAAGTAAAACACAAAACATGGACAGACAGAGACGGGACCAAACAGGAGACAAGACTACACTAAAACATGGAGATACAAGACTAAGGACTAAGACAGACCATAATGATAAAACACAGAAGTACACAGATCAGGAAAACACTAAGCATGAACTAAAGCACAGGACTAAGAACTAAGATGAGAGACAAGACAGTTACTAAGAAAATGACAATATCAAATAAACACAGGAACAACAACAGCACAAAACCAAATCCTAACAAAAGTGGGTTACAGTTACAGAATTCCTTTTAGCTATTCTGTTTTATAAGCAGCCTGGTTTGAACACAGCAGGTGACACAACACTCACTATAACCACGAGTGACTTGAGACTTGACTTGGACTCTTGCTCAAAGACTTGAGACTTGACTTGGACAAAGACTTGTGAGTATCTTTGCTGTCTACTTGGATTGTTTTTTTCTGTACAGTTAGGGCTCCTTTATTTGCTTATGTTTTCTGGATTCGCAGCACATTTCTTTATGTCACGTATGTGTGATCAAATTGGTAAATGTTTTCCGTGACAGCACGTTGAGCTCTCTTAGCCACCGAAGAGAAACCTTCATTAGACACTGTATAGGTATTCAATAAGGAGGACATTTTTACATATCACAGTAGGAAAATCACAGGTGTAAATAATAAAATAAACATGGCTGAATTACATTTAGCTGCTTTAGTTTCAGGGTCCTGGTATTGTGCATGTTGGCTTACGGTCACGGCTTACTGGGACATCATTAGCCATTGTTAATGTTATTTGTAACACCTGTGTTTTTCCTACTATAACAACTCAAAATGTCTGCTGTGAAAAGGCCTATTCTGACATTGAGTCAAGGTGTAACTCAGGACGGAGTCAATAAACACTACAAAGTACAATGTGTGAACAGTGACTATATGGCCGTGGTTTTTACAGATTTTTAAGTTCTTACGAGAACTGAACCAACACACTTGTTACAAGTTTTGTGCTTACTCTTTACCCCACTGAAGCATACAGAAATTCCCTGTTTAAAGCAATAGTTTCATCTCTCTTAAATGCACCCCTCTCGTCTGTCTGTCTGATGCTGTATATGAGATTGGCAATTCATTTAAACACTTGGCGGCTTAATGCAAAGTCACCCACAATGGAATGGAAATACTTGGGATTTACCCAGATGAGCTGATAGCCAGAGTTGTTGTCTCGGTTATCTGGGACTATGGACCAAAGTTAGGTTTAGTGAAGCCAGCTGTTTGTTTTTTTACTCACCCTTTTTTGGGGGGGATGTTGATTAATTGCGCAAGACAAGTGATTAACATGCAAGCTAACTTAAAGATGCATGTTAGAAAAGGTTAAGGAAGAAAGAGGGAGGTGATCAGAGAGAGGTCATTTTTAAACACCAGTATTCCTTTAGGATTCTGTAAAAGAGGGCTCCTTTACCCATGTGTTTAAACAATATTTTCAACAGTATCACAGAAAATGATGTCAGTGGATATGTTTGATGGATATTATGGATATTAACTTGACTGTTATATGCAATGGAAGATTGAACCTTTCTTGTTGTCTGGGAAACTACAATGTACAATGTTTAGATAATGATTAGATTTTCAGCAATGTTTAATTTGCTTATTTCTTATAACTCCAAAACGTAACTTTCAATGCACATGGAGCTTAGTTTGGTAAATGGCTATGGCCTTTAATGTGAAACAAATGCAGTAGAAACACGAATTATAGATTTTAAAGGTGTATCATTAAGTTTAACCACATACCCTCAGCTTATCATCAATTATCTTTAAGTTTCACAAACTTCTAACAGCATTCTCAAAGAACACTAGGAATTTTACCTGCTCCCTTTGTTTAGTCAGTGTTTGCTGTTGATTTAAAACTCATCTAATTAATTATTCAAGGGTATCATTTTCTACATTGAATCTATTTACTGCATCAGCGATGCCATTAATGGCTCCCAGAGGATTCTGGAGTGCCACGCTTTCACCTCCTCTGCTTATAACACACTGCCTTCATAATAGCGCAGCAAAGAAATTTAACACGCATGCATGCACCCGCGCACACGCACACACACACACACACACACACACACACACACACAAATCAATGATTGTAATGCTTGTAGTGTTTAGTACAGTACTCTACTAAGTGAATATCTGCTCTTGGCAAAGTGCAGGGTTTTTGTCAATGTTCTCTGTCCAGCTGAAGATGTTTTAAAGCTGTGAAGCTGATAGCACTATTGCTGAACAGTACTTGATTCAACAAAGGTTGATTCAACAAAGCCTCTGGTCCTAGTTTTATGTGACTCATGCTATTGCAGAACTAGTCTTAAATGCTCACTGAGTTGCATTTCTCAGTGTGACATTTTAAGTCAGTTTTAGCTCAGAACCCTGGGACTTTATCCCACCTTTTTTTCTGTCTGAAAAAATGTATTAAGTAAGAAGTTAACTGCGGTATTTTAACTGTAAAGTCTGTGACAAAATGGGTGAGAACTTTCCTTTGCGCACCATTTGTCCCTTACAGGTTCATCTTACACATTCCACCATATTATTTTATGTCTTTTATAATTTACCATTGCTTTTTCAACATTGCATCACTCCCGGGTTGTTTGTGTTAACATTATGTTTCAGTTCACATTGAAGAATATGAGTAAGTGAAAGTAAACACACAGCCATGAGTGAGGGATGGGACGTGTGATATCGAGGTGCAAAAGCTCATTTCACTTTCACAAAGCACACTGGTTTGAAACAGTGTGTTGAAGCTTGTATCAAATTGCCATTTCCACGTGACTGATGAAGCCCCAGTCTTTGTACATGACTGAGACATCGGGAAGGATTTAATTCAATTCAGTTCAAGTTACCTTTATTGGCATGAATGTGTAACAACAATATTGCCAAAGCATCATAAAAACTACATCAATCAACCCCATACATTTCATTAAACAAGTAATTAAAGCGTAAAAGATTTAAGTCATTCAAAGTTTTGGCATTGATTCTGTCGTGCCCACCCTAAGTTAATGGGCATGATGCCACTGGTCATCACAAGTATCGATTGTATCTTAGACTGCCTTCATACCGTTTGCTGTCATGGCAGATGACAACTTTTTTTTAAAACATCATTTGCACATTTTGGCAGGTAACAACATGTAGGCTACATATTTTTTGCAGCACTTTAATGAGTATGCAAAGATCAAAATGAACACACAACATTCTTATGCTTTTAATGTACATATTGTATTAAAACTGAAATAAACGAGGCGTTGTATGCATTGTTTCTCTGCAGTGTCGGGTTCATGGCTCCTATAATTTATGCAAACCACTAGATGTCACTGTGCCGCGTTTTTCTTTGATGCAATCAGAAAGAAGCCTCAAAAACTTCAGGAGGCTTTGACCACCCATCACTAGTTTCTTTCTGTGTTAATACTTACCCTTTTTGATCTTTGACCTTTATTCATTTCCACCATGCAGAACTATTGTTTGGGGAGAGGCCCGTACAGCATTTCCTGTTTTATGGTACTGGGGAGGTCATGAACAACATCACTGGGCCAAGCCAAGAGAAGAGTTTTCCTTTTTGTAGGAATGTTTCTTGTTTGTTTTTATGCTTTCCTAAGTAAAGTGTTAGGACCCCTGACATTTTCTAGAGTCACTTTGTGAGGAAATGACCTTGTAAATCTATTGAAGAATGTTAACTGATTTCCTTGTATTAAGGTTAATGTGCAGCTCAACTTGCTTTGGTATGGTACTGGCTTACGCAGTCTAGGCGTGAGTGCAATTTTTGCTCCTAAAGGGAGAGGTGAGGTTGTGCTGCTAAAAACATGTCACATGAGTCATTTTCCTAAGTCTTTTTTTGTTAAGTGGCCTGAGTTTTACGTGTACTGCAGAGCACTGTAAATCAATCTTCACCTCTGGGAATTTCAGATGTCTGAGTCTGCCTATCACCTCTACCTACCATTCTGTACAGGCTTCACTACAGAGTCCTAGGGTTATTTTATCCCATCAAGACTGATGTCTGATATTTCACACAATGAAACAGCACCCATGATCTGGGACCATATATACTGTAAATGTGGCTGATGGCCTGGGATCACTCTAAATTAGATCAGAATTAGATAAATTCAATTTAGCAGGGGAGATGACATGACAAGAAGCAACTTTTAGTTCACAGTATATACTGGAGCAGTGCTCACAAACTAAGAGATATGTTTCGCACCTACAAGGAACAAGCAACCTTTGAATGCTAAAGACATCACTGTTTACTATTTTCATTGTTTAAAGAACACTGTGAGCACTTTTGTATATGGAAAAATATTTCATATACTGGTGTATATGTCAGCCGATAAATAACAAGGAATTTAATTTCAGAAAAGACAAAAGATATGTTTGAGGTAGTTAAAAAAACAACAGTTTGAAACTTACTGGCCTGAAGAAAATTTTTACTGGCCCTCCTTCCAAAAGTTATTTATCAGTGTTACAACAAAACCAAAGACTTAAGTTATGTTATACTGTTAATGTTTAATCAGTTAATAAATACATCCTGGATATAAAAAACTAAACTAAAATGTAATCACAGTTAAAATTATAAAAATAAAAAGGTTAATTACTTTTAAAACAAAACATACTAACAGACTCAAACATGACTTGCTCTCTCTCCTGCTGACAGCCATTTAATAAAAAAACAGCCATTTAATAAAAAAAAAGTGCACAGAGCAGTGCATACAAGTCACCTCCATCCTGATTGACAGGTCGTCATGATAGCGACCTGCCAATCACAAGGTAGTCCCACCCAAAAGCATAAGCTGCATGACTGTCTATTTCCCCTTAACTAGGATCATAATTTACTAAATGAACATCATGTTGTGTTGAAGAATACTTGAAACTAGCGACTGAGACCATAAAGTCATTATGAAAGTGTTAACTGAGGTAAGCTGAGAAGTAGCAACATTTTACCATTATTTCTAATGGAACAGGACTTCTTTTTGCAACCAGCATAACTACAAATCTGGACTGGACAACGCTGCACGCTATGAGGTGCAAAGCAACTGCAGGATGTTGTTTTTTTTAAATACTAATGTTTTTGCACTTGGTGAATTGCTAGTTACTTTTTACTCGCCCTGGGCCATCGGGCCACCGTTATTGATGAGCCCTGAAATGTAAGGTAATTTTATCAAAAATGTTTATGTAAAAAATTTAGATTGTCTAATATATCATTATTAAATATTTTATAACTCAAGTAGTTGCTCATAGCAAAGCCTTATAGGAAAGAATTCTGTTGGGTTTTTATTGTTATTGTTGCGCTTTAAATGAATAACAATGGGAGACAAAAGCAGACAAGCTACAAGGCTGCCCCTCAAATTCTCAAGGTCAAATGTTTACAGAAAAAAAGAGTTTTTGCTGCATTCGTTCAGTTGTGGCAATCCACCATTGTGGAATTTTCAGCACCACAGTAATTTCTTGTGCATAACGTTGCTTTATTGATCACTATTTGGAGTCAAAATCACTATTTTGCAGTCATTCTATCAGTGTCACAATAGATGAGCTTTTATTTATGTCTCTGCTCTGTCCTTTTGTTGCAGCTAGCTTGTGTTAATGTTACTGCTGAAATATAAGAAATAAATACTGGATAAATTAATCAACAGATAATCAAACATAAAGCAGTAATCTAAGGGCATCTGTGGCTCAGGAGGTAATCAGAAGGTCAGTGGCTCAATCCCTGGCTCCTCCAGTCTGCATGTCAGAGTGTCCTTGGGTAAGACATTGAACCC
This sequence comes from Micropterus dolomieu, assembly GCF_021292245.1. Classification (NCBI taxonomy): domain Eukaryota; kingdom Metazoa; phylum Chordata; class Actinopteri; order Centrarchiformes; family Centrarchidae; genus Micropterus; species Micropterus dolomieu. The sequence continues at coordinate 7,596,934 of NC_060156.1, read as the reverse complement.
CGGTGACGGTGTGTGACGGTGTGTGAATGTATTAGTTTCGGTTTCTGATGAGCAGTTGGCACCATGCATGGCCTCAGTGTATAAATGTGTGTGAGTGGGGTGTAACACGCACTTGGGAGTGGTCAGAACACTAGAAAGGTGCAGAGAAAGACCCATTATATACAGTAGCTTATGTATATACACAGTTATATCGGTAATTGTCCCATCCCTACATGTAAGTGCAGCTGAATCAATTAATTCTGGTTCTTGAAGAGACAGATTCCCAAAGGCCTTTTTGTCTAGTGAAATTATGTCAAACACTAAACAAGTGTAGGCTGCCATTAACTGTCAACTGCAGAATGCGTTGGTAAAGAATTTATTGAAAATGTTTTCAGGTAAAAGCATGAGTCACCTGACGGCTAGTAGACTGAAAAGTATTTTTATCATAATAACTGCAGCTGTAATCTGTTTATCATGTACACAAATATTAGTCAGTGTTGCCATATCTTGTCTTTACACTTGGTGACAATTACTCGATACAGTTTTGCTTCTGATAGATTTAAAACCCCTTTCAATGAATCAGTTAAAATGTATGGGTTATTACAAGGCTGCCAGCATAAGCAATTAGCTTTTAAAAAGATAATTTCTAAGAATTTATCTGATGCTAATATCTTCTAAGCGTGAATCTCTACACTTGGTGGAGGGTGCACCCACCATTAAGCTCTGGCTTTCTTGTGAGTGTCAACATACACTGGTCATACAATTGGTCAAGCCCATCGCTGGGCTTACATCCTGCACTAGCCAAGAAACTCCTACTGGATTGGTGGGGGCACTTGCAAGGGGAATGGAGAGAGGAAAGTGCTTCTGAAGCTCACAGCAGCTCACAAGGCCATGTGTCACAGAGTACTGTGGTGAACGAATACAACTATCAGTACACCAATCTTAAAGATATCTTATTCTTGTAAATTTGCCATTGTGATTCCCCTTTGAGAGTTCAATAAGGCTGACTTAAGTGAAGACAGATGTCTTAAATGTCTAGCATCGTAAAAAGCTGGGCCATCAGAGTCATCTATAGCTCTGCAAATAATTTTTTTCCTGAGAAATGATTTGAATAATAAAAAAAAAGGTACTCACAATTAACTATACTGGCTCAGAGGCCAAAAGGCATGCAATGCAATTAAGGCACTCAAACATTTGCATATTGTGAATCAGTGAGAAATTAAAAGGCAGTATAATGTAATATGTGACACTATTTAATATTGTCTGTATAAAACACCGTAACTAAGTAATATTGCCGCCAATTTAAGGAGGCTGCCCTAATGTAAAAATAATTAAATATTAATGTTTATTAATATTTTTCTCTCAAGATTTAACAGTGATGTCAGTTTACCCACAAATAAGGTCTCACATAGATAAACCATTTCATTTAAATGAACGTGCCAAGTAAATCCAATGTCTTATTACTGCCTGCCGATAATTTTGAGTGTTTAATAAGCAATGTTGTACAGCCAGGAGCAGAACAGATTCTGCACGACTATCCCCATCAGAATGACATTTTTATTTTTTGTTTTGCTGTTGTTGTTTAGTTTTTTTTATCAACAAGCCTCTGCAAAAGCATTTAATTTAGAGAGCAAAACTCTATTTCTATAATCACAGGTAGGATTATACACATAGGAAAAGACAGATAAGGAGACTGGAAGGGACACCAATTATAACAAATAAGAGTGTGTGTGTGTATTCATGTGCAATAGGAGAAGAGTAAGGGGTGGGAGGGTGTAGGTAGAAAGAAAAAAGGTGGGTAAAGAGAAAGATAAATCAGAAATGACTATACACAAAGGATCCAAAGGAGGATCCATTAATATAACTCTGCCCGTCTCTCATTCAGACAGACAGCATTATAGAGACGGGATGATGAAAGTGGTAGTAGAGTGGAGACTCACCTGCAAGATTTCAAATAATCCTTGTTCTCTGATGTATCAATTCAAAACAGAATTTTGCACATTTGGTCTATACTGATGTTTGTATCTACGCTTGCGGGCACATTGCTGCATATCCTCTGAAAAATGCAGTAGCATGAGTCATGAGATATTTAAGTTTATATGTCTGAATCAATACTCCAGTGATAAGACTCAATGTCCCCATGAATATATCAAGGAATAAATAAACACCTGCTTTTAGGCTTAGACATGCATCTGCATCTAGCAGTGGGATCCCAAGCTTCTAATCTGCAGGAAAGGTTTGTTAGATCAATAAGAAATGTCATGTATTTTAATTTTGTTGAGTTTTGCTGTCCTTACAGGTGCAGAGGGAACAGTAGAAGTAAGTAAAGAGAGAAAAAAACCCTCTAATGCTACCCTGTAGCTTATTTACTGTGCCACAAAGTCAACCAAACACAACAGCTTTGCTCAAACATTGTAATCAGTAGGGGGGAGGCACACGCAGACACACATGACATGTCTGTCCATAATGAATACCCACAGTGCCCTCTACTGGAGACAGAGAAATGCATCCTTTAAACTGCATCTTTGACAATAGTAATGCTCAACAGGAGTCCCAGTTTAGGAAACAGGTGTTCACATCAATAAAAAATGAAATTTTCTTCCTACCTGTAATTGCCCCTCCCTGTTCCTTAGCCACAGCCAACAAGATATTGGTATAGAACTTGACTAAATGGTGAAAATCTGCAAATTTGGGATAAGAAAAAAAATTAAAAAACAAGATAATTTAATTGGTTGTATAGATATTTTTAAAAATAGCAATCTCAATTGAGTTTACCTTCAGAAAGTAGGAAATGTTGTAACAGTATGTGGAGTCATGGAAAATATACAGTTGGATACACATGGCTAACAAACAAGCCCCATTACTAACTAGTGAGTGTCTATTTGCGTGAGTCGCTTACAGGAGACAATGTTGGGAAATTAACTTCAGCCTGAGCTAATTATTGGGAAGTTACAGTGTGGTAACATTTGCCTGCTCTAATCTGTAGCAAACCAACCCTCATCTATTGCAAAAAGTCAGTCTGACTGGTGAAACAGTTTTAGAGTCACCGTATAGTTTAGTTGAGATTTAGTTTCTATTTTAATAACTATGGCAAGTAGTTGAAAACACTGGTATTTAGATCTTTTGCTGTAAACTTTAACATAATGGTATAGCCAACAAAATATGTAGTAACACATAGTAGGTAGGCAATGGCACAGGACATGTTATTCTGACTGAACGATGTGCGGTCCGTTCTAGTTGAGAAACCAGCTCACTCAGAGGAAGGGAAGCTGATGTGTTAGTGAACATAACTATACTTTGACAAGACATCAATATACATAAGTCTATTTTAATGCAGGAGCTGTCTGACGGTGCTGCCAGCACAGCAGAAGCAAAGCCCCCCACCCATTCCCACCCCAGGACAGGGTGTTCATCAGACGCTTTAATCTTAAATGTACAGAATGTGCAAAATTATGACCTTATGGAAATTATGCAAATAATCACACCGCCATCCTCCATTATTTGTATATGACAGCCCTGCATTATGCAATGCAATGCATAGTGTTCTGTCCACCCACCACAATTGCATTCAGAATTCAGAGTGATGCTGTGCATGTCTAATAAATATTGCAGGAGGATACATTTGGACCATCGACACCACTGCATAAATCAAGAAGCTTTCCAGCCCCACATTATCAAGGCTTCACTTGGCTGCTTGGCTGCTTGGCCCTTCTGCTCTCCAGCAACTGTCAGTGGTTACTCATAACCATCTGTGTGACTGTACCTCCATGATAGTCTACTCTTTCTATGGATTGGGGTCTACGCCACACTACATAATGTTCAGTGTGTAGTCTGTTTGTGTTTGCATTTACTTAAATCAAGAACATAGGAGTAAGTTAATGACTGAGCAGAATAGCTATGTATATATGGTCTGGACATCACTTCCTGAGAATTAAAAAAATTATTTTCAGAAGAAGACCCCACTACCTTATCAACTTTTCCATGAATGCAGTATGGATTTTCACCTTAATGACTAAATGAGCAACAAATCCTTAAACTGCAGATGTCCCAGACAAACCGTGCCATGCCAGACAAAAATGAACAGCAGCGAATAAGACACTTCTGCTGGAATGTCAATACATATAGCAAATCATTTATTAAATGTAGGCATGCAAAGTAGGCTACATAAGTAAGCTAGCCAATTAGCTCCAGATGTTGGCATGCAAGTATGTTCTCTATAATAGTAACTTATTATGTATTACCCTTTTTCTGCCTAATGCTATTTCTTACTTAAACCATAATGAATTGGTTAAAAGCTTAATTATTTTTGCAGGACACACATACAGGTGTGTTACTGTATAAAATATATTAAAACTATTTACCTGTGTGTCATAGGCCTTAGTAATATTTGACTTGTCAGGGCAGGAAAAGCACAGGTGTAACTAAAAACATTAGGGGTAGGCTATTGCTAGGCTAATGTGACAAGTGAAAAATCAATTCAATTCAATTCAAATTAGATTTATTGGCATGAATGTGTAACAACAATATTGCCAAAGCATCATACATACTACATAAGAACAATCCACACCACACATTTCATTAAACAAGTAATTAAAGCGTAAAGTAATGAAAGTGTATGTGTGTTTGTGTTAAAAGATTTTTTTTGAAATATTAAAAATTAAATTAAAATAAATAAATAAAACAGTAAGCATGTGTGTGTTAAAAAAATAAAAATATATTAAAAATAAAACAAATAAACAAAACAGTAAGCGTGTGTGTGTGTTTAAAAAATATATTAAAAATAAAATAAATAAACAAAACAGTAAACGTGTGTGTGTGTGTTTAAAAAAAAAATATATATATATATATATTAAAAATAAAAATCACAAACTTCACCTTTCACTCAGGTGAAGTATGTTTGAAATTCAGTGTGTGCAGTGTGTTATTCTGACTTCTGGGGGCAACCTTCTTCAAAGACTGCTAGAATTAGCCTAGGAGTACATTTACTTATTTAAATAAGCCGTTCTCTGCTTGACTGTGCTCTGTCTGCTGTGTTAGGTTATTTATTTATTTATTTGCCTGGATGTAGCTGGCACTTGAAGTAGTTGAGCATATTTGATGAAGTTGATGTACGTGCCTTATAATCTTTGGATTGTTTCCACATGGATGAATGCTATATGAGGCTTTGGATTTAAAAAAAAAAACATACTATTTAACCAAACTTTATCAAAACTAAAAGAAATTTTAGTTCTTTTAATTTGTAAAAAAAATATACAAATCCCTAGTAGTTTGTTTGTAACACACATAACCAAATGAGATGAGAACTTATTGTCAGTTTGCTTGTAAGGCAGCATTGTCTTTGTCTTTCACTGCTAAGTTACTTAGGAATGCATCAATTGTAAGATACATAGGCTACACAGTATATTCTCAGCTTTAGATCACTTTAATTAACTGCCTAATGTTTGTGACTTCTTTTTTTATTAGAAAGAGGTCGTTAAGTGAAATATTCCTCTCTGTTACATACCATTCTCATCACACCCTGAACCTTTTTATCTGACCTTGACTCATGTCTCCAAAAGCTGTTCTGTTTTGTAGTCAACCTTGACATCTTAGGACTACTTCTTTGTTTCCATGTGCTTCCTTCTTATTAAGTTGTTTTGTTCCTGACCATATGTATTCTTAAACTTCGGAAAACACTGTTGAACTGAACTTTTAGTTTTTTTTCTTCCAGAAGTCATCTCTCTAGGGTCAAGCCAGATAGATGCTGAAATAACAGATGACAACGCTAATAAAAAGAGAAGACACACATTTAACTATAATCTCATTCCCTATACTAGAGATAGAAAGAATAGGAGATGGCTGTTCACTGTGACTTTTTCCTTCAGCCCATCTCCGAGTCAGCTGAAGTGGTTTAAGACTTTGAGGCAACGCAAAAGCTTCATGCTGAGCTGGAGCTCGAGCAATTCAAAGAGCTGCTGATGAAATCAGTCATGGCCAAAGCCGTTGTAGATCTGAAACTGAAACGTGCCCACAACCAGGTGGATGTGGATATTAAAGACGTACTTCAAAACTGAGGCAGCCAGCCTATTATGGTGAGGCTGTGAGATAGCAAAGCTGCATATCAGTGGTTTCCACCCATACTCTATGCCCTTAAATTACATTTCTGCAGGGCTACAACATTGGATTTACAATTATTTATTAAAAGAAGAGAATGATAAGAAGTGAAAAGCTTAGATATGTAAAAATTGACTTTTTGTCTCTAGGGTAAGCCACTTATTAAGCTGTCATCTTCTGGTGTGTTGTGTCATTTTATCTTATTTTTTTACTGCATTGCTGCTTGATGTGTGCTACTCTATAGTTGAACGCTCACATCATTCAAGTTCAAGTGGGCAACTTGAGTATTTTTAACCTGATTGCAGGCGCAGACTTTGGAACCCTGTTGGTTTTCCAGCTCTAAATGCAGCCGTGTGGTTTCTGGTCCATGACAGCAAATAGCCTGCCCTGCATGTCTGCATGATGGGAAGTCTCCAATGACTAATTTGGACCACAGGGGAGCTCTGCACAAAAGCAGTAAACTGTAATAGATACATTGCCCTCTTGCAAAAAAAAACCCTAATATGAAATGTCCTTTGTGATTAATTACTGAAATGTTTATTTTTCAACAGGTTGTCAGTCATTTAATAGTTATTTTTACACTCTAGAACAGATGAAGACATAGCTTGATTAAAGAAATCTGTTTAAATTGTAGCATAGACATTGATACTGTAAAGACAGCAAGATGACATGGGGCATCAACTAGATGAAACTACGCAAGGAAGGTTTCACTTCTACCTAATACTTAAATTGGACCTAGACACATCTGTGATGAAATCTCCCACATCTGAGCCCAGGGAAGAGAGAATAAGCAGGATTATGCCACACACATTGTAGATAAAGTTAATAGGTGTGCAATAATGCCATATTTAAGTAGAGTCCAGAATGAGACAACATGTTACATGTACAGCAAAAAGAAACAAAACATAACAACAAAAGGCACACAATAAGGTTGCCCTTAGTTCCTTGTATTTCTAGCAATTCCCTAGATACCTTCTCTTCTCTGTACTTTTAGTATGTCACACAATCGATCAGCACCTGGTAGGGTGGGATTGAAGCTCTGTTGTATCATTATGTGACTCTGTTCTAGTCTTGTAGTCAAGACCGCCCGAACCGAGACCAAGTCAAGACCAAGACCTAAGTTTATCGAGACCAAGACTTTTAGGGGGTGAGACCAAGTCGAGGCCAAGACCGAGGGAGGGCGAGACCGAGTCAAGACCAAGTCCAAGACCAGTACCCCACATTACATGACACACAATAAAATGTGGAACGAGATCACAGGTACTTCTCAAATTGATCTGAAAGATCCACATTCCCATTAAAACACCCACATACAAACACTAAGAGCTGAAATCAACATAAGCATCGCAAGGAGGGGTGACAGTCATTAACGGTAACAACACATTTTAATTAGGGTTATTGGTTGTAGTTGAGGCAGTACATTTTACATCCAATAAAAGTTAGGATGTTAACAAATAAATCAGACAATGTAAAAGAAATTTATTGATATTCCCAAAGTTATGGTCTTGACTGGTCTTGAAATAAAATCCGGAGTACTCAATGTCCGAGACCGAGACAAGACTGAGTACAAATGCGGTCAAGTCCGAGACGAGACCAAGACCATCAAAAAGTGGTCTTAAGACCAAGACCAGTCTCGAGTACTACAACACTACTGTGTTCGTGTACTCTTTGCACCCGTTTAGATCCAGGCTTTCTAAGGTTTATGTAACGCTGCCTAGAGAGAAAAACAGGCAGGCGAGAACAGGAACAGGTAAGTGTAATGTATTGCCCCCCTGGGTAATGCAGTTTATTTCAGATCATTATGAATCATTCAGGGAACCTGATATAGAGAGGGCAGAAAAGAATACCGGCAGAGAATTGCCGGTGCGCAAGAAAAAGTCATGGTACGCCAAAGAGTAAAATGTTGAAGTCCTGGTACTGTGTAACAGTGAGTACTTGAGTACAATGTGTCTTCCAGCACTGCATTTAAGTGGTATCTCTGTGAAAAATTTGTCCTGGTATAACTGCTATTTTGGCTCTTTTATCCACCACCTCCTCAGGAAAGTCTGCTTCATGGGCTCCTAAATGTTGGACTCTCTTCATCAGCCACTGGTTTAGTCTTATTCTCCACTGTTTGAAATTAGACAGGCATACACACTGCTTGCACGAACGTGTTTCAGCAGCTAGGAATGTTTTACATCAGGGGAGGGTGGGACTCAACTACATGGGTATTAAACGGCAACAATGAAATATTTACTCATTTAGCTGTCGCTTTTTATCCTAAGTGACTTACAATATGCTATATATGTCAGAGGTCGGACTCTGGAGCAACTAGGGATTAAGTGTCTCACTCAGGGACACATTAGTGATGTCACAGTGGGAATTGAACCCAGGTCTTTCACACAAAAGGCACATGTCTTATCTACTGTGCCAGACCACCCCATAAAAGTGTCTGAAATCCACTGCAGACTGATGTGTGGATTTTCAGAAACACATCTGATTGAATTTTAGTGATTGAGTTTTAAATTATTAAACTACTATTGACATAGTAGATGAAGACTTGGAATTTGCCAGAATATGGACCCTAAATCACTCTGGATTATGTAATCCGGTAACAAATGAGCAATGTAGGGGATCGTAATCCTAATAAGTATAATGTAATCACAGCAATTACAGCCCCTGATTGGGTAGAACCTAAAACACCACCATTGCATTGTTGAAAATAAAACATCTCACCAAAGGTTATCCATTTTGCACAAATTACCATCATCTTACAAAGCCCTTCATAGTCAGACATTTATAACACAACAATGTCAGTAGTAACTGTAAGAAATTAGTATAATCCGACACGTTAAGATGTGTGTGTGTGTGTAAAAATGTCTTGATCCCTGATGAATGACCCAATATTTGATTTACATTATTAGATTTTCTGATTTACTGTACAGGCCTTTCGTAGAAGGGAGTATCGAACCTTAGATTAGTTTGTTCTTTTATGAATCCCTGGATGAAGTTTCCAAATGAGCAGAGGTGACAAACTGCAGTGCATTGTGCCTTACAATACAAGTTTGTCACAGTATTTTGCATTGCGGTAAAAAAAAAGGTTTACACAATTTCATGTTCTTGCAGTTGTGCTGCTCCATATTTAATGATTCTCTTAGTTTCTCAGACATTGTTTGTGTTAAATCCTGTGCTAAGAGCTATTTGACCAGAGAGAGAGCAGCTGAGTTTATGAAAGTTTAGTCTGCTGAGAAGTGGAACTAAGACTGTTTTCAATGTGGGGATTCTGATTTGGCTTAGCCCCTGAGCATTAAACTTGCCAAAGCATACAGTGAAAGGCACAAAACCCCAAATCGAGGTACAAAATGGGAAAATGTGGGTTTTAATCATACGGCATGGCAACTTCATGACTTTATGTTTCAAGAGCTTTAACTAATGCTACATTCAGAGTCAGATGAAAATAGTCATAGGTTCCTTTTTTTTAAAGCTGGTATTTAGTGCTATGAAGGTATGAATCACTGCAATATAAGGCAACATTTGAGAAAAAAAAGTGTCAGTGCTGTATTTATCTTGCCAAACCTTGACTCAGTGTGCCCTGCAGTGGCTGAAATGAGCAGATGGGTGTTAAGTTGTTGATGCAGACATGTTCAAGGACAGTTTTACATCAGACACTTAAAGATACATCATCTAGTAAATAAAAAATATGAGAATTACTTTGCTTTCTTTGTTTTACTGTATTGAAAGACCATGGCAAGTTCTCACTCTAAAATAATGCCCTTCCAACCCCAGACACTTGCAGACAGACCATATACAGTAACTGACACTTGGTTTTTGTCATGCCGTTCAATAGCGAAAGTCATCTTGTATTTTAAGGATTACACATACATACATATGTACACATGTACATATCGGGACAGAATGTGCAAATGCAACTTGAAACCACAAGGGCTGAGACAAGTTTGTCTTCTGGTTGGCGTTTCTGTTTTAAGAGGCATTACACCACATTTATCAAAGTCAAAAGTCAAAATAGTCTGACTTAATATTTCTGGAACACAGCACATCTGCTGAGTGAGGAACAAAAACGCCAGTGTTTTACATCTCCTGGGAACTGGCGCTCTTTGATGTTTCAGAGCATGGTTTAGCAAAACATTAGTATTCACTGGTGATGCATGACAGCCAAATGCTATTTTTCTTTACCGTATGAATTTGAACAGTGTGAGTTGTCAGTTTGTATTTGACAGCTCATTTGTCAGTCCTTTAGACTTCTGGTAGGCAACATCCTTTCAGTGTGCAGACACGCAAACCCTCCACCTGTCCTCTCAGGCGGAAACATCCCTGGACTTTCGCCCATAGTCAGTCTGGCCTGCATATAACACACACACACACACACACACACACACTTGCTGGGAGGAAACAATGACCACTGAAGCTGTTTTTATTTTATTTCTTTAATATGAGCAGACGTTGGTTTGTCCACTGGAGTTTTTAACCTTTCAGTTGGTTGTGCAAAGCTGGAAATGCTTCATTATCAACGTCTCTGCATTTAAACTTCCAAGGTAGAAAAAATGTGGACCCCTGACATCTGTTTGTCTGGCTGTTTTTGCATTGCGTTCCTATAACGCTGTCTGACTCACAACGGACTGTTTTTTTATTTTTTATTACGTGCATCCTTCTTCCTTGTCAAAACCTGGTGGCTACATTACTCATTATGCAACTTGGCCGGACATTGGGGTGTGTTATGCAAGTAGTAGTTAATGTTGCCCTGAGCCATTAGCCTCAAGCAGAGATGAGGAGCTGGCTACAGGAGTCTTGCAAACTCACTTCTTTATATAACTCCACACCCACAGATAATTTAAACTTTCAAACTTATAGTCTTCAGCCCCAGACAGAATTCACGCAGCTCCCTCTGGAGCCACAAAAGGCTTTATACAACTTCTTCAAATGTACAGCAGGTAGCCCACAAGACTTGAAAACAGACTTTAATGTGTAGAATTGGTGGTTCCCCTATAATTGTACATGTTAAACCAACTAATGTGTGAATCCTGAAGCGGTTATATTTAAAGATACTGTCCAGAAGAGTGGGAGTGTGAATACCTACCTTGTATGAGAAATATTACAGTCTTTGATCTCCTTCTCTTCTCCTTCTTGTCCCTTGCCTCCTTTCCTTCATATTTGAGGAAAGACTTCAAAAAGAACCTCAAAGGGAAGGAGACTTGTATTGTATATGCTAAGCAAAGTGGACTTCCGTTTTCTGTGGCCTTGCTTTAGAGCAGACGTTTTCGAAGTGGACAGGCTTCCTCTTGGGAGCTTAGACAGTTTCAGTGAATGGAACTGAAAAAATATTAGATTATTTATCAAGAGGAGATCACATAGAATAGCCCAAATGTGTGTGATTTGGTAGTTGTTTTGGGGAATTTTACTGTTTTTCCCCCACTTTATCAGGGATCTGTCAGAATCTAATACATGCCTTAGGCTATCTTGGTGTCTCTATGGGATCAAATAACAAACATGATCCTATAGGCATTCAGGAACTGAGCAAAACTAAGCAAGTAAACTAAGCGGGGGTGAGGGGACACCTTTTTCTAAGCTTTGTCTGAGGAGAGGCCCACATTCTCAGACTTTGAAAACCCCTGCTTTAGAGGAACTAAAGGAGGCTCTCATCACAGTCTAACTCCACAGCCACTTAATGGAAGCCTCAGGTATTTAGGGTTATCTTGGAAATGATTTGCACGTCTTAAGACGCAGAAGCAAAAAGAATACAGATGTTGAAAAAACAAACAAACACGTTATTCCCTATTAGTTATTATTGCATCACATGAAGAATCACACCCAGTGACAGTGACACAATCTTTTCAGAGGTTGGAGCCATTTTAGAAAAATGCCAAATAGAAGAGGGATAGAGCTAAAGTGGGGCAAAGTGATGTAGACTAGAAGAGCTGAAGGCCGAAGCATGAGAGACCCGTGTATTAAGATAATATCTAAAGATCGTACATATGCTACAACATACTACTCTCTACAGTATAAAGCATACATTTGGGAAAGATAATTTTGCCCAAATGACAGTTAGGAAATTCAGCATGAAAGTGTAGTGACCTCCAAATGGAAGTGTTTCACCTGATATGTGTGTGCTTGCTTTGACTTTCCCATGCAGATGTGTGTTTCTCCATCACTGTGGGACTTCAACCTGACACCGCCAGCAGCTCTAGTTTACTAAACTGGCACTAATGTGAAAATTTACAAGCACCTTTGTGCCCTCATAATCCCTTCTAGTTACACAATGTCTGTACTGTCACATCCTATTGCCCTTTGGTCAACTCAAAGCTCTAACATGTGTCCTCGACAGAGATTCCTGTTAAAAACACAATGCACCCTGCCCCTGGAGGCTTTCCAAAGGCTAAGAGAGACACTTTGACTTTCCTCACGCTTCAATTTCAGAATACCTGTTGTACTGCACTGACTGCCCTGTGTTAAACACATCCCCTGGCACAACAATGACTTGTCTGTGTGTAAAAGCTATGAGTAGCTAATAGATCTTGGGAATACAGCTCCTACAATATAATCCAGCTGCCCCTTACCACATACACGCTTTTCACGTGTATGTGTGTACAATTTTGTGGTCACAAAGAATCCACATTGTCACACAGACTCATCACATTTGCCTGCTTTAGTTGCCTGTAGGATGGCTTGGTTCTCTGTGATTTTCCTTGTTAGACATATAATTCATCTAGTGAGAGAAGATATTTAATCCAACATGTCATTTTCAGCATCAGTGAAACTGACTAGTTCTGTCCAATTTTACCCCTCAGAGTAGAGTGCAAATAACCAGTCTGCAAATCAGAGGCAAGAGATGTCTGAGTATGTTCTGTTGTGCAGGTATCACAGGGGGCCCTACAATCTGCATTTTGTTTTTTATTTGAATTTTGCTCCAACGTCCCCAAAGCGTTTTATAGAGTTGATTGTGTTGTCCTTGCCTGAAAAGAACTGGCAGTGTTTTTTGTGCAGATGCTTAGCAACCATCTTCAAACACAGTACACACACATACAAAAACCACACACTAAAAGAAGAAACAACAATGTCAAGAAAAACAGCACAAATGGGGGGTTTGAACTCCTATGTGGTCCACTCTGGATTCAGACAATGCTTTGACATCCTAGACTCGTTTTCCACCTGACATCACATACAAGTTTATTTAAGAGACACAGTGTACAGTAAGTGTGACATTTCCATTCCTGTAAAAAAATGTTTTTCATATGTACTATTTTCACATTATAATATCAATTAATAATGGTATCAGTGGACCTGTAAATGTTGTCAGGTGATAACAACGAATGTAACATACAGGCAACCTACAATTAAGACATTGATGAAAACAACCTTCCCAAAAAACACAAAGAAAAGAAAAGCCATCACGAAAACTGAAGGAGCAGGGAAGCTAAAACCTCTGCTTTTGAAGTTGACTGAAAAAGTTGAGTACACAGACTTTCTGACAGCTGACATGTCTTCTGGCTCACCTAAAGCTAAATTGCCTTTCATGAAGACTGGATGGGAGGGATTTGAATCTAGCTTTTGTCACATGTCACCTTTGCTGTCCTTTCCCCTTCTGATGTTTATTTTTTTTTTTGCCACTCTGCCCTAGATATTTTCTTATTTTAACATTCCAATCCTATTTCCTGTGCTTCCTCCGCTAACCTGCTCAGACCCATGCACGGACTACGCTTCCCACTGAGAGGCAGAAGAAAAACAAGATATCGACATGTCAGCAAGTGGTCTATAAGCCCTACTGTTCTCTGCATAAAAAATGTTAAGTTTCACTATAACGGGAGCACGAAGCCTGTTTGATCTAATGATTTTAAGGATCACATTTCATGTGCGGAGCATGAAGGTTGTAGTGCAACTGATGAACATCCCACAAAGAGGATAAAAACACTGTAATGAGGGGGCCCTAGACTGGCATGAGGTTTTGGAGCAGTAAGGCACCTCAATCAACAACAAGCAAAAAGCACAAGCGTCTACATATGAAATCTGAAATGAACTTACCATGGATGAAAATGTGCATTCACTTGCCCCCCTCCCCCCTCCCCCCTTTCATTGGAGGGTACTTTGTGAAGAGACTTGTTTAAAACATATTATGCTGCAGTTCCAGTCTCACAATTTACACCTTTCTTTAATAGACATTTTCTTTGCAATAATTAGAACAAAAGTGCTCAAGTGATCACAAATGCTTGAGGGCTTAATACGTAAATGTTAATGTGCTGTATCCATAAGTTGGAACAGTTCCTCCAGTGATTGCAAATGCCTAATTTAAGTATCTACTGTTGCTGCTTATATGGCAGAATCTCAAGGCCCCCTGCTAAGTTCACATTTTAAAAGGCAACATTATCTGATTGCGATGTAAATCTCAAGCACGCTGATTTATTATGGTTGTAGTCAATTTCTGAGATCAACAATGAGTATGCTAAAAAGTTTTAATCAGGGCTACACACAAGTAATCAGCTCTAGAAATTAACCACAGTAGCCAGTGATTTTTATTTTCTAATAATTCTTCTTCTCACACTGAAGTAACAAGTCTCAAGTTTGTCAAGGTTGACCTTGACAAACAGAGCGTGGTCGTCTATAAACCTTTTTTTTTTTTTTTTTTTAAACATTATATTATATCCAACCAAATATATTATACTGGTGTCTGCACTAATTTTACAGTTCAGTAAAGTTAATAAAAAACAAATATAAACCTTCGGCATGACAGCACTTTTCAAGGTGAATCAACATGCGTGATTAGACTCTCTCTAATGCTGCTGACACCAAATGATGCATAAAGGCTAGAGGACAAATATATAAAATCTATCTTCTAAATCTTTTAAAAACTATTTAATGAATGTCCCATATCTTCATTTTTGACACTCAGAGGCAGTGCCGGCATGTGTCCAGCTGCATCCCTCACCGGTGACAGTAAGTGCACAGAAGCGTGAGGAAGATTAACTAGAGAATAATTTGGTTCTTGAAGCTGCGGTTGAGGTCTTTGTGTGGGAGGACAATCGAGTTGAGTATAATCACCTCGGAGGGGATGTTCACGTTACAACCTGAGAAGAAAAAGCAAGGCTGCATTTAGTCTGTGCAGTGTAGTACAGTACAGAGAACGTAAGACATTAAATTTCAGTTGTAACTCGTATTCCTGACATATCAGATGTGATGTATTTTACTTTTCTGGTTTGTTTTAAAAACAAACAAACAAAAAACTAAATGTAGCTAACGTAAAGCCTAAACATCAATTTCCACCACAGCTGAACAGGCAAAGAAAAACATCACTGAATGTCATAGAAAATCAAATAACAATGATCCTCTAGTATCAGATGTATTGTTTTGACAGGTGATATCTGGGATGTGCTGCGTAAACACTTCAAAACAATGAGCACTCAGTGCTTCAGATAGAGAGGATAGATGAATAATTCAGTAAGGCTGCACATAAAGAATATTCAAAAATAATCAGAGGAATGAAAGTTTCAATTACAGTCAGAGCATGCTTACCGAGAATAGTAATTGAGGGCGTGAGTTTTCCATCTCTGAACAGGGTCTCGCTGTCAATCTTTGCGTAGGGATCATTGGGGTTTGGGTCACTCGGGGTCCCTTCTACTCTTGCCCACTTGCCAATGGTGCTGTCCCATCCCACAATGCTGTTCAAAACACAGCAGTGATCCTACAGGAATAACAACATGAAAGAAAACCTCTTAAGTTAAAAGTTTTTAAATATTCATGCATTCATCAGCAGATACTGTAATTGTACGGGGTTTAAGGTATCCACATAGGCTATATTAAATATTTTTCCTGCATTCAAAAAAAACTCAGTGAGCATGGTCAAATCAGAGTACTTTAAAAATCAGGCAGTGTTTATTTTGAAGTATAGCTCACCTAACAAATTTTCCTTGCAGGCAATATGCAATGAAAGCCAATAAGTCACCCGCAGTCTAAATTCATTTTGGAGGAAAGCAGTCATCACTGGAGACATGGGATTCAATTATGGCACCCTCCAAATTGTTAAAAATGACATCTTTGTGAAAGGCAAAGGCAACAACATTTCTGGTGTGACAGAAGAGCTTAAAGATAACTTCAGGAGAATTTGAAATGCTAGACAGTTGAAATGTGGATAATGCCTAATGAAATGTTAAGATGTCACCTGCAGTTAAATGGGCAGATAAATTTGCCTTCAACTCCCTCAGTCCGAGTTCTAGCTTCATTCCAGACTTGATGGTTATACTGTCAGTAAAGTTAATAGCTTTTTGGTAACGGCTTCTCAGATTTAACAAAAGCCTTAAATCTAAGAGTTAGTTCACCTATTTCTGTGGCAGTCAGTCAAAAATGGCATGGAAACATAGGGGCTCACCTGTAGAGTTGCACCATGGAGGATGATGGATTCTCGAACTCTGACCCCAGCACCAATAGTCACACCAGTGCCAATCGAAACATTGGGACCCAACTTGGTTGAGATTGGAAAAAGAAAAGTTAGATACACCTGTATTTGGCTCCCCCCCCCCCAATAACAGCTGTATATTTTTCACAACAGCGCATTCTGTTAATGGCACATGTGCACTTGTATACACTTACGGTGTTAAGTGCATAACAATAATACTTACCATAGCAGTGGGGTCAATATTGGCTGTAGGATGGATATAGACATTACCTAGGGAAATGAGAGGAAGTATGAATAAATGTGTCTACAATATAAGGAATGAACAAAGCTACAAAAGATTAATGAATCTTACCACTTATTTTGGGCCCTCCCTCCTTATTTGAAGCCAGTCTTTCAGGATGAGTTGTGTGATACTGGTTGAGGTACAACCGACTGGCATAAATAGCAGACCTGGGAAAAGATTACAAAGGTCATTTCTGATGACACCAATATCAATGATATCAACATCACACTGTTTTGGTGTTCAAAGCACAATACTATTTAAGCTAGGTTGGAAGTCTGTATCTATGACAGTCCAATGTTTCTTTTCTCCTCCAACATTTTTACTGGCTACAGCCTTGTCTCAAAGACAAATTTATGTCCTTTTGGATGTGACAGCATTTATGACATATGCACTCACCCTGCGGATTTAATCTGGCTCCAGAAGCGGAGGGTTTTATATACGTAGAGTTTGCCCTGTCCTGCCAGGGCAGTGAAAATGTCTTGCTCCAGCCTGATGGCCTCTGCGCGGTGCCAGCCGTTGGTCGGCTCCTCTCTGCAAGAGACAAATGATCAGTTTATGGCATCAAGTTACAAACCAGGGCCAGGGGTCTCATTTCTTTAAAATACAATCTTGTGCACAAAGTTAGAATGAAATCACGTCAAAGTTGGGATTTAAACAGAAAAACATACTATAAACTGAAAATTTATTTAGGGTTCACTCTCTATAGCAATGCATTCTGACAGGATCCGGAGGCTTGTGTTGCAGGCTAGCCCAAGCATACTCATTTTAAAGTCTTTTGTGATCAACTTTAACTTTTTACTAATAAGTAATTTAAAAGTACAGAACATGTTGTACTATCATTATCTTGCACTAGAAACTGTGCCAGTAAAGAAGACAAGACGTTAGGAAGTGAGGAGGAGTTCCCATTGCTGTCTCTTTACCCTGCTTGTACGTAAATAGTCTTTGATATTTCTAAAATATCCAGTTATGCGCAAAATCCACCCAGTGGCACCATTACCTCCAAAGTATTTATTAAAGCCAATGAAAAACATGAATTTATTGCCCTACAGTCTCACCCCTAGAATAAAATGAGAGCATCATCACTGATACTAACTTTGATGGTGTCAGTGCCGGGTAGAAACCAAAGCTGATTACCTAGTAGTGATCAAAAAAACTTAAGTAGAAGAGTCTACATGTTCCATATTAATCAGGGTCTCTGGCAGTAGTGTATTGTGAGAGCCCCAAGATGAAACAGAGTGCTAAATATTGATGAAATTAATATTTTAAAAGGACTGCACCCATAATCGAAGTTTTACCAAAAAGGAGGGGATGTGGTTAGAGGGAAACTGTTCCCCGAGAGACTTTGCAATATAACCCTTCTCGTTGCTATCAAGTATCTCTGATGTGCTCAACAAATTTTGCTGATTCAGTGCCCAGCTTGATTTATGTGCTAATGATGTTAGCAGGTATATGCATAGTGTGGTTTGACCTTTGGTAATATATTTCATGTGACTCCCGGGGTGCCAGATTTTATACCACAGTGAACATTTGAGAACACTAAAAGTGAAAACAAAAAATAGAGACAAATCCATAACTTGATCCCATGTGTTATTATGGCTTCTGTGAGTGACCAGGGTGCAGTCTGCCCACATGCACATTTAGGCTGTGATCAGACAGGAAGCTTTTTCTAACTTCCAAGAAAAGCGAAGCTGAGAGTATAGCAACTAACAAATAGAGCAAGAATTCATACGATGTAACATAAAGTTTCACCAACTGCAAGCTATCCAATTAGTTCTTGCTAGCTAACCTAAACAACCAACAGGGACAACATAAAAGTGAATATAAAAAGACATGAGGAGGCCAGTTAAGTTCTGCTTGCCCTTAAGAAGATGAAAAGAGCATTGCAAAATGCAGGATGCAGTGTTTGACACTCGGGAGAGCAAGCTACAATAGGATCCATTTTTCTGGACAGAGAGTAAACTTAACATCAGAGATCTTTTTTTAACCCCCGGATATGGATATCTCAAGAGAATGCTGGAAAGTTCAACATTTTGGGAAATTTGCTTTCTAGCAGAGAGTTGGATGAGAAGATTGATACGTCTCTCACATTTGTCCTTTAAATATGAAGCTAAAGCCAGCTGCCAGGAGGCTTAACATAGTACAAAGACTGGAAACAGGGGGAACAGCTAGCCCGTCTCTGCTCAAAGGTAACACAACCTGCCAAGCAGCACCTCAAATTAATATCTTATACCTCATTTGTTTAATGTGTACAGAAACCTAAGTGTGTGACAACTGAGAACAGGTTAGTGCTGGATGTTTCTTGGATTTGAGCAGTTGCCAGACATCCAAGAAATAGTCCCATATGTAAAATAATGAATTGTTTGGTTAATTAGAAACCTATTGAGGTCCTGGTAGATGGATTTTGTTACTTCTGGACAGATGAAGGCTAGCCATTTCCCCCTGTTTCCAGTGTTTGTGCTAAGCTAAGCTAACTGCCTGCTGGCTATTATACCAAACGGATGAGTGTGGCATCAGTCGTTCCATCTAACACTCTGACATTAAAGGTCCAGTGTGTACCATTTAGGAGGATCTACTGACAGAAATGCAATATAAAATACATGACTATGTTTGTATGCAAGTTTTGTAACTACGTTGAATATGTATAAAGATGAAGGAGAAGAAGTAGTAGGAATAGAAGGTTTATTAGAAGTAAGAAGAGAAGTCAAATTTGGACAAATGGAAGATCAACAAATGTTGTTTAGCACAAGAGACGACAGAGCATGTTGGCTTCTCCTACGCACTTGAAAATAGAGGTGAGTGGTGACTATGCCAATGTTTGCAACTCGCAACCCTCACCACTAGATGCCACTACAACTTACACACTTAACCTGTGAAAAGGCATATTTCCTTAAATGTAAAACTATTCCTTTAATCTCTGACAAGCAAAGAGTTTGGAGTTCCCCATTAGTGCCTGTTTGAAGGACAAAAATTGCAAAAAGATAAACAAATAAAAATCAACAGTAAATGTAAATAAAAAGCTAACCGAATGAGGGCACAGGCAACATTCACAAAGCCCCCTATGTCATTCAGCCTTATTATGAGTTATCTATCTACAGCTCAAACCATACACTAAGTACCCTATTACTGCACGTGCAGCCTAAATGTACCAACTTACCCATCATATGGATATCTGATGATTGTGTGCGGAAACAGAAATCATGGAAGGGAAGAGAATGGAAGGAAAAAAGACAAATGAAAAGAAATGGAATAAATGGTATTCACATGCATTCCCACACAGAGATCCCTCACCGGGAGCTTCAACTCACAACAACATGTCCTGCTGATTCTTCTGAAAGACGGCGCCGATATGTTGGAAGATGTCTGGGTTAAAGAGGTATATACCGCAGTTTATGATGTCGCTCACAAATGTGCTCGGCTTTTCCACATAATGCAAGACCTGAATAAAAATATTTAAAAAAAAGACAAGTAGCTTTGATTTCAAGATGAAATAGTAATGATTGACTATTTAGGGAAATATGGTAGGAAGGTTTAATACCTCGTTTGTTTCCTCATTTTCAACAATACAGCCATAATTCATGGATTGCTTTCTGTTTGACTGATAAGAGAAAAATGGCAGAAGCAAAAATTAAACACGCTAGATATCGAAAGAAAAGCTTTTTGTAGTTTTACTTTGACTAAGTTCTACTGTCACTAATGAAATCTCACCGTTGTCCCAAGGATAACAAAGCTGTTTGGTTCTCCATGTTCCTTCTGGAAGTTGAGCATCTCTCCGAGAGGAAAAGCTGAGCAGACGTCAGCATTCAGAACAAAAAAAGCCTCTGGACTGCCAGAGACAATCTGATCTCTAAAGTGATAGATGCCCCCTCCAGTGCCCAGGGCTGCATACTCCTGCAAGTACCTGCGGCGCAGAGCCAGGAAGAACAATGCAGTGATTCAGCAGTGGTAGTACACCACAACAGGAAAAGTACTGCCACTTGTACAGAAAACACTAACTTGAGAGAAGCAATATATTAGTATTTCTGTTAATAACGCATTCAACAAAAAACAATAAATCACAGTTCAGAGCATCTGAGAATATTTAACTGGGTTCTATTCTTTACACAATGATGTGTAATTAAGAGAAGAAAGAAGGCCTTGTACTGTAAAAAATGTTTTTACGAAATGTGATACCTCAACAGTACATATAACATATATACAGTTCAATATGCAAGTAATAGATATGTCTGCACTTGTTTAGTAAGGTACCTAGGAGCTCTGTTGTTTTACCTGTTTTTGAGCTCTGTTGTTTACCTGATGGAAATTTTGAACTCCTGCTGTGCATTAAACAGGAATCTGGTCAGTTCTTCATTTGGTTGATAAAAGCCGATGAGCAAAATCTCCTTCATATTTGGTACCTTGAAAGACAAAAGATGTTCATTATGGGATTGATTTCATTAAAAGCTATTCTCTGAATCACAAGCCACCTACCACCAACCAGGTGGGCAACTGGGAGAACAAGCTCTTTACTATTTTAGCACCCAGTTAGGCTAATACAGACTGATTCAACTTCAGGATTCACGTGATGCTATGAAGGGGCCAAACTTAAAACATAAGTTCACAAAAAAACTTCTTACTAACTAGATACAATCTGTAAGTTGAATATAGGGCTGGGCAATAAAATGATAACAATAATTATAGCAATATAATTATCCTCGATAAATATTACAAATGTTCCATAAACGTTTGATTCAATTAATTTGAATCATGAACAAATTAGCACTTAATTTTTCTATAAGATGTTAATTTTGTTGAGGGAAAACAGACTGAAAAAGATCTTACTTAATTTTACTCATGCATATTTGTTGAAAAAAGATTATAAGAGATAAAATTGTTTTGAATGTTCTACCTTATATTTATAACTGTTTGGCAAGTGTCTGTCATGTGACCATAAAGAATAGTTTAAAACCACAATTAACCATCTGGTTTCTTCAACTCACTCAGAAGCAATAATCAGCTTTTACACTTGAAAGAAATAATGATTTAACATTTTTGCCCATTTCGCCCAGGCCCACTTGAATATATAACATATTCACGATGTTACCTTTAAACAATCTACTTTAGCTTCCACAATCGCAACTACATTTGCTAATAATCCACTGCTCAGTGACTCCAGCACTGCAGTGTAACTCACCTTGGCACATGCTTCAATGTGATGTTGCAGCATGGGCACACCAGCTACTGGAAACAAGGGTTTGGGGACTTCAAATGAGAGCGGCCTGAACCTTGTACCTGCAAAGCAATATGGGGGATTACATGCAAATCTGATTACATTGCAGGACACGTTTTCTCACGTTTCTAGTGTGTGCATCGAAACAGAACATTTAAATATATTATAAGTGATGTCCTGTCCTCTTTCAGTAAGGCTGCATTTTAAATGTCCTTCTTTACAGACAAATAACTTCAACATAGGATTGAAGCAAATTAAAACACAAGGCAGCACATAATCCCTGTGAAATCTCCACTTAGTTATGTTAATATCTGTTTACTAACGTTACATGACGGGCTGAATATCTACCGAACTGATTTACACTTATTTACATGTTGGCAGTCAGTGTTAAAAATATTGAGCTATGAAGTCCTAAATGTTCCTGTTTTGTTTTGTTTTGTTTTGTTTGTGTGGCGCCCTCTCATTCTGCCACGTCAGTGATATAAACAAGCTCAGCCTCGCAGGGCTTGTTAGCGTTAGCCACCCAGCTTCGCTTTAACCAGGCAGAGCTGACTCTGAACACGGGAAAAGAGATTTATTCTCACCTTTCTGGGGGCCTCCAATTAAAATAACAGCCTTCAACATCTTGACCGACAAGCTGTGATTTGTGACAGCCAGGGTCCTGCTCAAAACTACCTGCTGTTCGGCGAATATTTCCGCATCCACTTCCTTACACGTGACGTTTGCGGAAGTCAGAGTGAAAACGCGGAGCGGAGTCCATCTACTCATCCCATCAACAGTGTGCGTAGTTTCAGTGGTGACTCTGTTGTGCACTTGGCAGATCAGAGGATTCTACAAATGCAGATGTGAAAATATACATGCAATAGCTACTGAATGTGGTCTCACACGAAAATGCTCAGAAAGTGTATTATATGTGATAAAATCCAAATATATAAAGCAAATACATATCACATGTTTTTTGTTTTTCTTTTAATTTAAGACTACAATGAAATAAATCACTTAAAATGAGCACTTAGTATTTTGTTACCTTGTCAAGTCATATGTTTGTCCTATCCCTGTATAATTATTCATGGTTATTATGTTGCTTTATTTACAAAAACTTATCTGTAATAGTTTTTTTTTCATAGCAGACATTTTGAAATGTTATGGTAAGAAAAGCACAGGTGTTCATAATAACACTTTTCTTTTATAGAGTATCTTTTACATGTGCACAAAGTAGGTTTTGCACTTTTTTTGAGTTGAGGGAAGTTACAGAAGTGGGGAGAAATAACTCTGCTCTCAGTTTTGAACACTCATAAAGACAACAAATAACACGTACACCGCTCTAATGAAGGAGTTTGCTTTCATAGTTCCTCATTAAAACGTAACCTGCAGTAAAACAATCTCCCATGTGGCGGTATTCATAACTCAAACATATGCAAATATGATGCGAAACAGCATCAAACAAACAGAATAAAATTTTAGTCAACAAGCACCAGGGGACAAGGTGCTTTGGTTTAAGTCCTTCTGCAAGAGCAACAGAGGAATCTGAAGAGAGCTGTATCGCCTCTAAAGGTTAAAAGGTTCATTCGTTTGCATTCTCGCCCATTTCAGGCTTCCTTTATGAAAAGCATATTCAAATGTGCATGGGAAGAAGACTGTTTTTATTATACTGGAATAACGTTCATCCATTGACTTGTCACAGTATAACAAATCTTCCAATATATTAAAAAAATATGTACAAATTTGCTTTAAATTGGCTATAAAAACATTCCTTGCAGACTATGATGCCACAGTCAACGTCACATTATATTCTCATACAATAGAAACATAGAAAGAAAATTAAAGATCTTTCACAATACACATTTTAAACTAAAGTCAAAGTGATTGCAAATCATAGTGTATGCCTACATATTACTTGGTTCAACCCCACCCTGTGTGTTTAATAATCTTCATTATAACTGTTGGCAGTTATGGGTAATTGTACAGGCTACCATAGGAAAGAATCTCCTCAACAGAATTTCAGTCACGTTTCATAGGTTACAAAGTACTACTACTAGTCCAGTCTTTCACATACGTTGCTGTTCATGTTGAGTAACCACTAAAACTGGGGGGGGGCACTGTACAATCACATGCATCTTTTAAGGTAAAACTGAATTGGCTGTTGGATTCAGCAAACAAAGATTTATGTGAAAATATTTTTTCCATACATTGTGCTGACTTTAACACAAAGTAACAACAGAAAGAGTGTGTGTGTGTAATTTTGTAAATGAATGGTACCATTACAGTTGAAAATAATAACAAAATCTATCTTTCACAATCAAATACTCAAGTCCAAAAATCTCAACTTCCACAGCGAGGTAAATGACTCTTCAGCAGCACGGTAAATGTGAAACCAGCATACCAAATAAGAGCGAACGTACCAAAGACCTTCATGGCTTCCAAAACAATGCAGCCTATCACTTGCCTTAAAAATAAACCAGGTTGTGCAATAAAAAAACACAGTACCTAACATGCTAAATTAACCCATGTAGTGTGCACACTAGTCAGCAACCTGTGTTTCACACACCAGAATCAGAAATCTGGTTGCACCTACTTGTAAAATACTTGTTTAATTTTACAGTTTATGTCTCTCTGTTAAAGAGACCACATTGTTCTGTTTATAAACAAAACTTTTTTTGCATAATATACAGTATATGAAGAGGTCAGAGGCTTTGTGATTAATATCATGCAGTAATGAAGTTGTGACTAGTGGTTCTGATACATGTTGATAAAAGTCATAAATTATTTAATGCCCCTTTAAATTTACAAAACTGGTTTCTTTGAACAGCCGTGGCCTTTAATACAGTACCTCAGAGCTGCGCTCATCGTTACTTTACAACTGCAGTTTGCTGTTTTAGTACCACTTCCAGTTCAGGTGAGCACCCTCCTCTGTTCGTCGGTGTTCAGCCAACTTCTGGACTTAGTGTTCCCACTTCTATCTCCTGTTGTAGTGGTCTTTGCGTTTTCGCAGCTCCTCCAGCACCCGAGCCCTGAACTGAGTCCAGTCCTCGTCCTGGTACTGCTGGAGGCCCAGGGCCAGATGAAGATCCGCAGAGTGGCTGCGCAGGAAAGGATTGTACTGCCTCTCGTCTCCGATAGTGGAGGGACTCTGAAAAGGAAGTGAGCGTCAAAGAGCAGCTCTCGTCACAACTGATGAGTGTTGTCCCTCTCTGGCGATCACAATGACTCACATATCGGCCATTCATTTGCAGAACAGAATTGTGGGTAACAAGTAGGGCTGAACGATTAATTGCATTTGCGATATTATCGCGATATGATAAAACAAGATTTTCTAATCATAAAGGCTGCAATTACGCTCTGGTCACATGACACGCGAGTGTAAACCAGTAACTTAGCTTTTACCATTTAGTTGAGCATAATCCACACTGACTGTCAATCCAGATGATAAAACCCTGGATCACTGAAGTTAAAAGCAGCTAATACAAGAAGAATTTCTTCTATCATACTGTTCAATGTAAACCGCTTTGAGCAACACCTCTTTCAGAAAGCAAATTCTAATATGTAGCTAATGGATATCGAGCAAAAGCAGCACTGTTAAAAAGCCACGTATGAGGTAGTATCACAGCCAGCCAGATAAGCCACTATAGTTGATCATTTGTCAAGAATTCATCTAATTTTAGCATGGTAACAATCAAAAAATACAGGCCTTGTTCGCCGATGACACATGTCACTGTAATCACCGGTGTAAATAATAAAATTAATGATGGCTGACTTCCATTTAGCTGCTTCAGTTTCAGGGTCCTGGTATTGTGTGCTGGCTCACTGTCATGCTGTCATGGCTTGCTGGGACACTTAAATAGCCAAGAGCCAATTGTATTAGCAACACCTGTGCCTTCCCTGCTCTTATAACTCGAAATGCCTGCTGTTAAAAAGGCTTATTACCAAACAGCAGACTCAAGGTGCCTTCAAATATCAACAAGCATTTAGTCTGGCCTTGTTTATGTGGTTCTGAAGACAATCCAAGCTGCACGTGCACCATGAGATGTTGAATTTGCTTCTCTCACTAATATTCAAAATCCCATGGTGACATTTTAGTATTGTTGCTAAACGGCCAAAAATTCGACAAGACGGCTGCACCATTACATTAAACATCAGTTTATACAACTTTCTCACAATAGTTTGTTTTTCTGCATGATAACTTTACCTCTGATCTGCACATCATGTTCATCTTAAAAGACAACCCAAAAGATCAAAAAATTATTTCTGAGGAATCAGACGAGCCATATTTCATTTAGCAAACATGCACATAATGCAAAGACAACTACAGTGGGGGAAATAAGTATTTGACCCCTTGCTGATTTTGCAGGTTTGCCCACTTACAAAGAATGCAACGATCTATAATTTTAATCATATGTACATTCTAACAGTGAAAGACAGAATCCCAAAGAAAATTCCAGAAAATCACATCATATGAATTTATAAAAATTGATAACCATCTGATGAGGAAAAACAAGTATATGACCCCCTACCAAACAGCGAGTATTCTGGCTCCTACAAGCCAGTTAGTCTTTCTTTAAGACACAGCCCCAATCCCAACCAATTATCTACATCAAATACACCTGCCTCACCTCGTTACCTGTATAAAAGACACCTGTCAACACCCAAACAACCAGCATCCAACATCACCACCA